>NW_026288690.1:40000-57500 GCF_023373465.1 Oncorhynchus keta
TCTGGGTTTAGAGCAACAGGGTGGAGAGGACTGGAGGGTGTGTCCCTGAACAAGCAGGGGGGGAGAGGTGGAAAGGGAGAGAGGTGGAAAGGGAGAGTCCCAAATATGGGGGGGGCAGATTCAGTGGGTGCAGGCAGTCATGACGAGGGGGGCAGCTGAGTGCTTTGCCGAATCCTCTCCAAACAAAACATCAGGCTGGAGCTGTAACTAACGTAGGTTGCTGGCCCAGTGACGGGGGTGGGAGGACAGGAGATGGCTGGAGCAGAGAGGCAGGCTGCTGGCCCAGGAACAGAGGGCCGAGGGCAGGGGAGGTCGCAGGCCGTCTGCCTGTCACTAACACCACTAACCCCAAGCCAACAGTGTGGCAGGACTCTGACGTCAGGCAGAGGTTTGGCTCTTGGAACAGCTCCATTGGCTGGGGAATGTTTTGTCTGCCTTGGACAGAGATCATGTTCTCCTTGCTGTTGTCAACAGTAACGTGACATTATATCTGCAACATACGATGTATCACGTCCAAGGACTGAATAAGATATAAACCTCTTGAAGCTGGCCGACGCTCCGGAAGAAGATAAACTACCCAGTATGTAGTGAAGCTGGCCTACGCTCCAGGAGAAGTACAACTACCCAGTATGTAGTGAAGCTGGTCTACGCTCCAGGAGAAGCTAAACTACCCAGTATGTAGTGAAGCTGGCCGACGCTCCAGGAGAAGCTAAACTACCCAGTATGTAGTGAAGCTGGCCGACGCTCCAGGAGAAGTACAACTACCCAGTATGTAGTGAAGCTGGCCACGCTCCAGGAGAAGCTAAACTACCCAGTATGTAGTGAAGCTGGTCTACGCTCCAGGAGAAGTACAACTACCCAGTATGTAGTGAAGCTGGCCGACGCTCCGGAAGAAGATAAACTACCCAGTATGTAGTGAAACGCTCCAGGAGAAGCTAAACTACCCAGTATGTAGTGAAGCTGGCCGACGCTCCAGGAGAAGTACAACTACCCAGTATGTAGTGAAGCTGGCCGACGCTCCGGAAGAAGATAAACTACCCAGTATGTAGTGAAGCTGGCCTACGCTCCAGGAGAAGTACAACTACCCAGTATGTAGTGAAGCTGGTCTACGCTCCAGGAGAAGCTAAACTACCCAGTATGTAGTGAAGCTGGCCTACGCTCCAGGAGAAGCTAAACTACCCAGTATGTAGTGAAGCTGGCCTACGCTCCAGGAGAAGCTAAACTACCCAGTATGTAGTGAAGCTGGCCTACGCTCCAGGAGAAGCTAAACTACCCAGTATGTAGTGAAGCTGGCCTACGCTCCAGGAGAAGCTAAACTACCCAGTATGTAGTGAAGCTGGCCTACGCTCCAGGAGAAGTACAACTACCCAGTATGTAGTGAAGCTGGCCTACGCTCCAGGAGAAGTACAACTACCCAGTATGTAGTGAAGCTGGCCTACGCTCCAGGAGAAGCTAAACTACCCAGTATGTAGTGAAGCTGGCCTATGCTCCAGGAGAAGTACAACTACCCAGTATGTAGTGAAGCTGGCCGACGCTCCAGGAGAAGTACAACTACCCAGTATGTAGTGAAGCTGGCCGACGCTCCAGGAGAAGCTAAACTACCCAGTATGTAGTGAAGCTGGCCTATGCTCCAGGAGAAGTACAACTACCCAGTATGTAGTGAAGCTGGCCTACGCTCCAGGAGAAGCTAAACTACCCAGTATGTAGTGAAGCTGACCTATGCTCCAGGAGAAGTACAACTACCCAGTATGTAGTGAAGCTGGCCGACGCTCCAGGAGAAGTACAACTACCCAGTATGTGTGAAGCTGGCCTACCCTCCAGGAGAAGTACAACTACCCAGATGTAGCTGGCCTACGCTCCAGGAGAAGCTAAACTACCCAGTATGTAGTGAAGCTGGCCTACGCTCCAGGAGTACCACTACCCAGTATGTAGTGAAGCTGGCCTACGCTCCAGGAGAAGCTAAACACCCAGTATGTAGTGAAGCTGGCCTACGCTCCAGGAGAAGTACAACTACCCAGTATGTAGTGAAGCTGGCCTACGCTCCAGGAGAAGTACAACTACCCAGTATGTAGTGAAGACGCTCCAGGAGAAGCTAAACTACCCAGTATGTAGTGAAGCTGGCCTACGCTCCTGTACCACTGTATGTAGTGAAGCTGGTCTACGCTCCAGGAGAAGTACAACTACCCAGTATGTAGTGAAGCTGGTCTACGCTCCAGGAGAAGTAAACTACCCAGTACGTAGCCTAAAATGTATCATGTACCACTGTGGATGTGAGTGGTGGTGTAAAGAGGAACATCCTGTACCACTGTGGATGTGAGTGGTGCTGTAAAGAGCAACATCCTGTTCCACTGTGGATGTGAGTGGTGCTGTAAAGAGCAACATCCTGTACCACTGTGGATGTGAGTGGTGCTGTAAAGAGGATCATCCTGTACCACTGTGGATGTGAGTGGTGCTGTAAAGAGCAACATCCTGTTCCACTGTGGATGTGAGTGGTGCTGTAAAGAGCAACATCCTGTTCCACTGTGGATGTGAGTGGTGCTGTAAAGAGGAATATCCTGTTCCACTGTGGATGTGAGTGGTGCTGTAAAGAGCAACATCCTGTTCCACTGTGGATGTGAGTGGTGCTGTAAAGAGGATCATCCTGTACCACTGTGGATGTGAGTGGTGCTGTAAAGAGCAACATCCTGTTCCACTGTGGATGTGAGTGGTGCTGTAAAGAGGAACATCCTGTACCCCTGTGGATGTGAGTGGTGCTGTAAAGAGGATCATCCTGTACCACTGTGGATGTGAGTGGTGCTGTAAAGAGGAACATCCTGTTCCACTGTGGATGTGAGTGGTGCTGTAAAGAGGAACATCCTGTTCCACTGTGGATGTGAGTGGTGCTGTAAAGAGGAACATCCTGTTCCACTGTGGATGTGAGTGGTGCTGTAAAGAGGAACATCCTGTTCCACTGTGGATGTGAGTGGTGCTGTAAAGAGGAACATCCTGTTCCACTGTGGATGTGAGTGGTGCTGTAGAGAGGAACATCCTGTTCCACTGTGGATGTGAGTGGTGCTGTAAAGAGGAACATCCTGTTCCACTGTGGATGTGAGTGGTGCTGTAAAGAGGAACATCCTGTTCCACTGTGGATGTGAGTGGTGCTGTAAAGAGGAACATCATGTTCCACTGTGGATGTGAGTGGTGCTGTAAAGAGGAACATCCTGTTCCACTGTGGATGTGAGTGGTGCTGTAAAGAGGAACATCCTGTTCCACTGTGGATGTGAGTGGTGCTGTAAAGAGGAACATCCTGTTCCACTGTGGATGTGAGTGGTGCTGTAAAGAGGAACATCATGTTCCACTGTGGATGTGAGTGGTGCTGTAAAGAGGAACATCCTGTTCCACTGTGGATGTGAGTGGTGCTGTAGGGGGAACATCCTGTACCACTGTGGATGTGAGTGGTGCTGTAAAGAGGAACATCCTGTTCCACTGTGGATGTGAGTGGTGCTGTAAAGAGGAACATCCTGTACCACTGTAGATGTGAGTGGTGCTGTAAAGAGGAACATCCTGTACCACTGTGGATGTGAGTGGTGCTGTAAAGAGGAACATCCTGTTCCACTGTGGATGTGAGTGGTGCTGTAAAGAGGAACATCCTGTACCACTGTAGATGTGAGTGGTGCTGTAAAGAGGATCATCCTGTACCACTGTGGATGTGAGTGGTGCTGTAAAGAGGAACATCCTGTTCCACTGTGGAGGTGAGTGGTGCTGTAAAGAGGAACATCCTGTACCACTGTGGATGTGAGTGGTGCTGTAAAGAGGAACATCCTGTTCCACTGTGGAGGTGAGTGGTGCTGTAAAGAGGAACATCCTGTTCCACTGTGGATGTGAGTGGTGCTGTAAAGAGGAACATCCTGTACCACTGTAGATGTGAGTGGTGCTGTAAAGAGGAACATCCTGTTCCACTGTGGATGTGAGTGGTGCTGTAAAGAGGAACATCCTGTTCCACTGTGGATGTGAGTGGTGCTGTAAAGAGGAACATCCTGTACCACTGTGGATGTGAGTGGTGCTGTAAAGAGGAACATCCTGTTCCACTGTGGATGTGAGTGGTGCTGTAAAGAGGAACATCCTGTTCCACTGTGGATGTGAGTGGTGCTGTAAAGAGGAACATCCTGTTCCACTGTGGATGCGAGTGGTGCTGTAAAGAGGAACATCCTGTTCCACTGTGGATGTGAGTGGTGCTGTAAAGAGGAACATCCTGTTCCACTGTGGATGTGAGTGGTGCTGTAAAGAGGAACATCCTGTTCCACTGTGGATGTGAGTGGTGCTGTAGAGAGGAACATCCTGTTCCACTGTGGATGTGAGTGGTGCTGTAAAGAGGAACATCCTGTTCCACTGTGGATGTGAGTGGTGCTGTAAAGAGGAACATCCTGTTCCACTGTGGATGTGAGTGGTGCTGTAAAGAGGAACATCCTGTTCCACTGTGGATGTGAGTGGTGCTGTAAAGAGGAACATCCTGTTCCACTGTGGATGTGAGTGGTGCTGTAAAGAGGAACATCCTGTTCCACGTTTATCTCTGTGCCTTAACGTAGAGGATGATGAAGAATCGACTGCAGCTCTGAACAACCTGTCAGCTCCCATCCATTCAACTCATTAGGGAGGTCTGTGTAAAACAGTGAAATCACATTAAACGATACACGGTGCAGCTACACTCAACTAAATTAATATTTCATGAGTTTAGCCAAAATAAAGCTAAATTGTTAATTGCCTTTTGAAAGCCTCACCAAAAGCTAACAGCTAACATTTCATTTGGCCTCTCAAGCCCAAGTGTGTAAATGATTAATTCTGTTAAAGCACTGTTTACCCTCTCTGAACACAGAGAACCAAACTCCCTACTCTGTTCTGATGACTCTACAGCTGTCGAGTGGAGCAACCAGGACAGGGTGACCCCAGGGTGGTTATGTACCAGGACAGGGTGACCCCAGGGTGGTTATGTACCAGGACAGGGTGACCCCAGGGTGGTTATGTACCAGGACAGGGTGACCCCAGGGTGAGGTGTTTATGTACCAGGACAGGGTGACCCCTACTCTGTCTCAGGGAAAATCTGCATCCAGCTGACCTCTCTCTCTCTCTCTCTCTCTCTCTCTCTCTCTCTCTCTCTCTCTCTCTCTCTCTCTCTCTCTCTCTCTCTCTCTCTCTCTCTCTCTCTCTCTCTCTCTCTCTCTCTCTCTCTCTCTCTCTGTATACATCTCAGGGTCTCTCTCTCTATATATATATATCTCAGGGTCTCTCTCTGTATATATCTCTCTCTCTCTGTATATCTCTTCACCCTCACCCCTATCCTTCACCCCCTCTCCCTTTCCTTCACCCCTATCCTTCACCCCTCACCCCTTTCCTTCACCCCCCACCCCTCAACCCTTTCCTTCACCCATCACCCTCACCCCTATCCTTCACCCCTCACCCTTTCCTTCACCCCGTCACCCCTTCCCTTCACCCTCACCCCTTTCCTTCACCCCTATCCTTCACCCCCCTTTCCTTCCCTCACCCCTATCCTTCACCCCTCACCCCTTTCATTCAACCCTCATCACCCTTATCCTTCACCCCTCACCCCTATCCTTCACCCCCTCACCCCTTTCCTTCACCCCTCACCTCTATACTTCACCCCCTCACCCCTTTCCTTCACCCCTCACCCCTTTCCTTTCCTTCCCCTCACCCCTATCCTTCACACCCCTCACCCCTATCCTTCACCCATCACCCTTATCATTCACCCTCACTCCTATCCTTCACCCCCAACACCCCTTTCCTTCACCCCTCACCCCTATCCTTCACCCCCTCACCCCTTTACTTCACCCTCACCCCTATCCTTCACCCCTCACCCCTTTCCTTCACACCCCTCACCCCTATCCTTCACCCATCACCCTTATCCTTCACCCCTATCATTCACCCCTCACCCCTATCCTTCACCCCTCACCCCTTTCCTTCACACCCCACCCTTTCCTTCACCCCTCACCCCTATCCTTCACCCATCACCGTTATCCTTAACCCTCACCCATATCCTTCACCCCGTCACCCCTTCCCTTCACCCTCACCCCTTTCCTTCACCCTTCACCCCTATCCTTCACCCCTTCACCCCTCACCCCTTTCCTTCACCCCTCACCCCTATCCTTCACCCCTCACCCCTTTCCTTCACCCCTCACCCCTATCCTTCACACCCCTCACCCCTATCCTTCACACCCCTCACCCTTATCATTCACCCCTCACCCCTATCCTTCACCCCCTCACCCATTTCCTTCACCCCTCACCCCTATCCTTCACCTCCCTCACCCCTTTCCTTCACCCCTCACCCCTATCCTTCACCCCTCACCCCTTTCCTTCACACCCATCACCCCTATCCTTCACCCATCACCGTTATCCTTAACCCCTCACCCATATCCTTCACCCCCGTCACCCCTTCCCTTCACCCTCACCCCTTTCCTTCACCCTTCACCCCTATCCTTCACCCTTCACCCCTCACCCCTTTCCTTCACCCCTCACCCCTATCCTTCACCCTCACCCCTTTCCTTCACCCCTCACCCCTATCCTTCACACCCCTCACCCCTATCCTTCACACCCCTCACCCTTATCATTCACCCCTCACCCCTATCCTTCACCCCCTCACCCATTTCCTTCACCCCTCACCCCTATCCTTCACCTCCCTCACCCCTTTCCTTCACCCCTCACCCCTATCCTTCACCCCTCACCCCTTTCCTTCACACCCCTCACCCCTATCCTTCACCCCTATCCTTCACCCCCTCAACCCTTTCCTTCACCCCTCACCCCTATCCTTCACCCCTCACCCCTATCCTTCACCCCCCTCACCCTTTCCTTCACCCCTCACCCCTATCCTTCACCCACCTTATCATTCACCCCTCACCCCTATCATTCACCCCTCACCCCTATCCATTCACCCCTCACCCCTTTCCTTCACCCCTCACCCCTTTCCTTCATCCCTCACCCCTTTCCTTCACCCCTATCCTTCACCCCTCACCCCTATCCTTCACCCCTCACCCCTTTCCTTCACCCCCCTCACCCCCATCCTAGCAACAAGCAGCAGCCCCCCCTCACCTCCTGTGTTCACACAGAGCAGCAGAGAGGGGTGGGGGGGTAAATTAGCCCTATCCTTGACTATTCACTATCTGGACTATTCAGTCGTGTCTTTCCCTCTAAGTAGGAAACAAGATGTGGCCACAAAGCAACAGCTGCCGACGGCTCCGTCTGCTGGTCTGGACAATAGGGCTTATTAATGAGGCTTTTAAAGCTCTACTCCCTCACTCCTCAGGGTGAACAGAGAGAGAAGAGGGCCAGGGAGGGAGAAGAGGGAGAGTAGAGAGAGGGGGCCAGGGAGGAAGAAGAGGGAGAGTAGAGAGAGGGGGCCAGGGAGGAAGAAGAGGGAGAGTAGAGAGGGCCAGGGAGGGAGAAGAGGGAGAGTAGAGAGGGCCAGGGAGGAAGAAGAGGGAGAGTAGAGAGAGAGAGAGAGAGAGAGAGAGAGAGAGAGAGAGAGAGAGGGCCAGAGAGGGAGAAGAGGGAGAGTAGAGAGAGAGAGAGGGGGCCAGGGAGGGAGAAGAGGGAGAGTACAGAGAGAGGGCCAGGGAGGGAGAAGAGGGAGAGTAGAGAGGGCCAGGGAGGAAGAAGAGGGAGAGTAGAGAGAGAGAGAGAGAGAGAGGGCCAGAGAGGGAGAAGAGGGAGAGTACAGAGAGAGGGCCAGGGAGGGAGAAGAGGGAGAGTAGAGAGAGGGGGCCAGGGAGGGAGAAGAGGGAGAGTAGAGAGAGAAGGAAGATTGGGTTGTAAATGATTAGATCTAGTCAGCAGGATGCAGGAGTAAGACTCTCAGCTCTCTGTCAGCTCAGACGCCCCGTGGTGGAGCTCTGCTTAAGGATGTCATTCTGATTCAAGTGTATCCATGATGATTTATATTACTCAGGCTCCTTTCTTAGTAACAATTAATACTAATTTCAGATTACATTTAGCATTGGAGGGAAGAGCTGGGAAACCAGTTGGTGAGAGAGAGAGAGAGAGAGAGAGAGAGAGAGAGAGAGAGAGAGAGAGAGAGAGAGAGAGAGAGAGAGAGAGAGAGAGAGAGAGAGAGAGAGAGAGAGAGAGAGAGAGAGAGAGAAAGAGAGAGAGAGAGAGAGAGAGAGAGAGAGGGGGAGAGAGAAAGAGAGAGGGAGGGGGAGAGAGAAAGAGAGAGAGAGAGGGAGAGAGAAAGAGAGAGAGAGGAGAGAGAGAGAGAGAGAGAGAGAGAGAGAGAGAGAGAGAGAGAGAGGGAGAGAGAGAGAGAGGGGGAGAGAGAGAGAGAGGGGGGGAGAGAGAAAGAGAGAGAGGAGGGGGAGAGAGAAAGAGAGAGAGAGAGGGAGAGAGAAAGAGAGAGAGGGAGAGAGAGAGAGAGAGAGGAGAGAGAGAAAGAGAGAGAGAGAGAGAGAGAGAGAGAGAGAGAGAGAGAGAGAGAGAGAGAGAGAGAGAGAGAGAGAGAGAGAGCGAGAGAGAGAGAGAGAGAGAGAGAGAGAGAGAGAGGGACAGATGTTCTTTCATTCTATAAACTACATATCATATTCATGTCATGACGTTGGCCTGGGGTTGGTTTATGACAGTCATAAATACCTCTTCCCCATGTTCTCTCTCTAACCTACTGAGGTTACATTTGCAAAACCCTTGGTTAACATAGAGATTCTGTGAACATCAGAAGGTGAGGGGAAATTAACTATATTCTGGTAATCCGACCATTTGAACATAATGAATATGATGTCAGTGCGGTTGTCATCTCAGACATTCTCATCAATGATAAGATGACATAAACTCTACAGTGGAAAGTCTACACATCAGAGTTATCGGATTCACATGGAATTGTTGTTCAATTTAAATGTTTGAATATGAAATTATTCGTGATGGGATGAAATGCGATTTTAGCTTCTAAAATGTGAGATTTGGGTTTTCACAAGATAGGGCTCTGCTCAATCAGTGGCCCGCACCTGTGAAGGGACATGGGCTATAAAACTTTTCAAACACGCCCTCCTCTCCCTTCCTATATAAGCCCTTGACGACAATATAACCTCCTGTTCCGAGGACGTGAGGACGACGGTCCGATGTCAGAATGGTTCAGATAATAACTACAGAACGAAGCCAACATCAGCGTGAGCTTTGGTTGAGAATGGTATGAACTTTGAACTCTTATTCACTACAGAAGTGATACCTCCTAGCCGTTGAGTTAGCAACAGCAGATGAAACGAGGGTTAGGAAGGAACAGACAGAGTATCCCGTCTATCACCCCCTCTCCCCCCTCGCCCCCTTCCCTCTCTCCCCCTTCCCTCTCTCCCCCTTCGCTCCTCCCCTCCCTCCCCCCACCCTCCTCTCCCTCCCTCCCTCCCTCCCCTCCTCCTCCTCCCACCCTCCCCACCCTCCCTCCCTCTCCCTCCCTCCCTAACTCCCCTCCCTCCCTCCCTTACTCCCCCTCCCTCCCTCCCTCCCCTCCCCTCCCACCCTCCCCTCCTCTCCCTCCCTCCCTAACTCCCCCTCCCTCCCTCCCTTACTCCCCCTCCCTCCCTCCCTCCTCCCTCCCCTCCCCCCCCCTCCCTCCCTTACTCCCCCCCCACTCCTCCCTCCGTCCCTCCCCCCTCCCCTTCCTCTCCTCCCCTCCCTCCCCCCTCCCTCCCCCCCCCCCCCCTCCCTCCCCTCCTCTCCCCCCCCCTCCCCTCCTCTCCCTCCCTCCCTAACTCCCCCTCCCTCCCTCCCCTCCTCCCCCCACCCCCTCCCCCTCCCTCCCTCCCCTCCCCTCCCTTCATGTATTAATTAGCTGTAATACATCAGATGTAGCGGCATCGTGAGCCAGATTCCTTCTAGATCTTTAAGCCGTTTCACAAATGTATTCAGAAAAACACTTTGCTCCGTTAATTGTAAGGTTTTTCTGAACAGTGTGTGACTAATGAAAAGTGTGCTGTGATTAGAGAACACTAATTAGGCAACGTTTCATGTGAACTTAACAACCTGTCAGTGTCACAGTCCTCTGACCGGATCCATTCATCTCAGACACATCAGTATACATGAATACTGCATCATGGGTAGTAGAGCTACAACGTAGTATACAGATCTATACTACAGGGATAATACTGCATCATGGGTAGTAGAGCTACAACGTAGTATACAGATCTATACTACAGGGATAATACTGCATCATGGGTAGTAGAGCTACAACGCAGTATACATATCTATACTACAGGGATAATACTGTATCATGGGTAGTAGAGCTACAACGCAGTATACAGATCTATACTACAGGGATAATACTGCATCATGGGTAGTAGAGCTACAACGTAGTATACAGATCTATACTACAGGGATAATACTGTATCATGGGTAGTAGAGCTACAACGCAGTATACAGATCTATACTACAGGGATAATACTGCATCATGGGTAGTAGAGCTACAACGTAGTATACAGATCTATACTACAGGGATAATACTGTATCATGGGTAGTAGAGCTACAACGCAGTATACAGATCTATACTACAGGGATAATACTGCATCATGGGTAGTAGAGCTACAACGTAGTATACAGATCTATACTACAGGGATAATACTACATCATGGGTAGTAGAGCTACAACGTAGTATACACCTCTGTACTACAGGGATAATACTGCATCATGGGTAGTAGAGTTACAACGTAGTATACATATCTATACTACAGGGATATTACTGCATCATGGGTAGTAGAGCTACAACGTAGTATACAGATCTATACTACAGGGATAATACTGCATCATGGGTAGTAGAGCTACAACGTAGTATACAGATCTATACTACAGGGATAATACTGCATCATGGGTAGTAGAGCTACAACGTAGTATACAGATCTATACTACAGGGATAATACTGCATCATGGGTAGTAGAGCTACAACGTAGTATACAGATCTATACTACAGGGATAATACTGCATCATGGGTAGTAGAGCTACAACGTAGTATACAGATCTATACTACAGGGATAATACTGCATCATGGGTAGTAGAGCTACAACGTAGTATACAGATCTATACTACAGGGATAATACTGTATCATGGGTAGTAGAGCTACAACGCAGTATACAGATCTATACTACAGGGATAATACTGCATCATGGGTAGTAGAGCTACAACGTAGTATACAGATCTATACTACAGGGATAATACTGCATCATGGGTAGTAGAGCTACAACGTAGTATACAGATCTATACTACAGGGATATTACTGCATCATGGGTAGTAGAGTTACAACGTAATATACAGATCTATACTACAGGGATAATACTGCATCATGGGTAGTAGAGCTACACCGTAGTATACAGATCTATACTACAGGGATAATACTGCATCATGGGTAGTAGAGCTAGAATGTAGTATACAGATCTATACTACAGGGATAATACTGCATCATGGGTAGTAGAGCTACAACGTAGTATACAGATCTATACTACAGGGATAATACTGCATCATGGGTAGTAGAGCTACAACGTAGTATACAGATCTATACTACAGGGATAATACTGCATCATGGGTAGTAGAGCTACAACGTAGTATACAGATCTATACTACAGGGATAATAATGCATCATGGGTAGTAGAGCTACAACATAGTATACAGATCTATACTACAGGGATAATACTGCATCATGGGTAGTAGAGCTACAACGTAGTATACAGATCTATACTACAGGGATAATACTGCATCATGGGTAGTAGAGCTAGAACGTAGTATACAGATCTATACTACAGGGATAATACTGCATCATGGGTAGTAGAGCTAGAACGTAGTATACAGATCTATACTACAGGGATAATACTGCATCATGGGTAGTAGAGCTACAACGTAGTATACAGATATATACTACAGGGATAATACTGCATCATGGGTAGTAGAGTTACAACGTAGTATACACCTCTGTACTACAGGGATAATACTGCATCATGGGTAGTAGAGCTACAACGTAGTATACAGATCTATACTACAGGGATAATACTGCATCATGGGCAGTAGAGCTACAACGTAGTATACAGATCTATACTACAGGGATAATACTGCATCATGGGTAGTAGAGCTACAACGTAGTATACAGCTCTATACTACAGGGATAATACTGCATCATGGGTAGTAGAGCTACAACGTAGTATACAGATCTATACTACAGGGATAATACTGCATCATGGGTAGTAGAGCTACAACGTAGTATACAGATCTATACTACAGGGATAATACTGCATCATGGGTAGTAGAGCTACAACGTAGTATACAGATCTATACTACAGGGATAATACTGCATCATGGGTAGTAGAGCTAGAACGTAGTATACAGATCTATACTACAGGGATAATACTGCATCATGGGTAGTAGAGTTACAACGTAGTATACACCTCTGTACTACAGGGATAATACTGCATCATGGGTAGTAGAGTTACAACGTAGTATACATATCTATACTACAGGGATATTACTGCATCATGGGTAGTAGAGCTACAACGTAGTATACAGATCTATACTACAGGGATAATACTGCATCATGGGTAGTAGAGCTACAACGTAGTATACAGATCTATACTACAGGGATAATACTGCATCATGGGTAGTAGAGCTACAACGTAGTATACAGATCTATACTACAGGGATAATACTGCATCATGGGTAGTAGAGCTACAACGTAGTATACAGATCTATACTACAGGGATAATACTGCATCATGGGTAGTAGAGCTAGAACGTAGTATACAGATCTATACTACAGGGATAATACTGCATCATGGGTAGTAGAGCTACAACGTAGTATACAGCTCTATACTACAGGGATAATACTGCATCATGGGTAGTAGAGCTACAACGTAGTATACAGATCTATACTACAGGGATAATACTGCATCATGGGTAGTAGAGCTACAACGTAGTATACAGATCTATACTACAGGGATAATACTGCATCATGGGTAGTAGAGCTACAACGTAGTATACAGATCTATACTACAGGGATAATACTGCATCATGGGTAGTAGAGCTAGAACGTAGTATACAGATCTATACTACAGGGATAATACTGCATCATGGGTAGTAGAGTTACAACGTAGTATACACCTCTGTACTACAGGGATAATACTGCATCATGGGTAGTAGAGTTACAACGTAGTATACAGATCTATACTACAGGGATAATACTGCATCATGGGTAGTAGAGCTACAACGTAGTATACAGATCTATACTACAGGGATAATACTGCATCATGGGTAGTAGAGCTACAACGTAGTATACAGATCTATACTACAGGGATAATACTACATCATGGGTAGTAGAGCTACAACGTAGTATACACCTCTGTACTACAGGGATAATACTGCATCATGGGTAGTAGAGTTACAACGTAGTATACAGATCTATACTACAGGGATAATACTGCATCATGGGTAGTAGAGCTACAACGTAGTATACAGATCTATACTACAGGGATAATACTGCATCATGGGTAGTAGAGCTACAACGTAGTATACAGATCTATACTACAGGGATAATACTGCATCATGGGTAGTAGAGCTACAACGTAGTATACAGATCTATACTACAGGGATAATACTGCATCATGGGTAGTAGAGCTAGAACATAGTATACAGATCTATACTACAGGGATAATACTGCATCATGGGTAGTAGAGTTACAACGTAGTATACACCTCTGTACTACAGGGATAATACTGCATCATGGGTAGTAGAGCTACAACGTAGTATACATATCTATACTACAGGGATAATACTGCATCATGGGTAGTAGAGCTACAACGTAGTATACAGATCTATACTACAGGGATAATACTGCATCATGGGTAGTAGAGCTACAACGTAGTATACAGATCTATACTACAGGGATAATACTGCATCATGGGTAGTAGAGCTACAACGAGTATACATATCTATACTACAGGGATAATACTGCATCATGGGTAGTAGAGCTAGAACGTAGTATACAGATCTATACTACATGGATAATACTGCATCATGGGTAGTAGAGCTACAATGTAGTATACAGATCTATACTACAGGGATAATACTGCATCATGGGTAGTAGAGCTACAACGTAGTATACAGATCTATACTACAGGGATAATACTGCATCATGGGTAGTAGAGCTAGAATGTAGTATACTAGATCTATACAACAGGGATAATACTGCATCATGGGTAGTAGAGCTAGAATGTAGTATACAACTCCATGCTACAGGGATAATACTACTCTATACTACAGGGATAATACTACTCTATACTACAGGGATAATACTACTCTATACTACAGGGATAATACTACTCTATACTACAGGGATAATACTACTCTATACTACAGGGATAATACTACTCTATACTACAGGGATAATACTACTCTATACTACAGGGATAATACTACGCTCTACTACAGGGATACTACTGCTCTATACTACAGGGATAATACTACTCTATACTACAGGGATAATACTGCATCATGGGTAGTAGAGTTAGAATGTAGTATACTACTCTATACAACAGGGATAATACTGCATCATGGGTAGTAGAGCTAGAATGTAGTATGCAACTCCATGCTACAGGGATAATACTACTCTATACTACAGGGATAATACTACTCTATACTACAGGGATAATACTACTCTATACTACAGGGATACTACTGCTCTATACTACAGGGATAATACTACTCTATACTACAGGCATAATACTGCATCATGGGTAGTAGAGTTAGAATGTAGTATACTACTCTATACTACAGGGATAATACTGCATCATGGGTAGTAGAGTTATAATGTAGTATACTGCTCTATACTACAGGGATAATATGACTCTATACTACAGGGATAATACTAATCTATACTACAGGGGTAATACTGCTCTATACTACAGGGATAATACTGCATCGTGGGTAGTAGAGTTAGAATGTAGTATACTACTCTATACTACAGGGATAATACTGCATCATGGGTAGTAGAGCTAGAATGTAGTATACAACTCCATGCTACAGGGATAATACTACTCTATACTACAGGGATAATACTACTCTATACTACAGGGATAATACTACTCTATACTACAGGGATAATACTACTCTATACTACAGGGATAATACTACTCTATACTACAGGGATAATACTACTCTATACTACAGGGGTAATACTGCATCATGGGTAGTAGAGCTAGAATGTAGTATACTACTCCATGCTACAGGGATAATACTGCATCATGGGTAGTAGAGCTAGAATGTAGTATACAACTCCATGCTACTCTATACTACAGGGATAATACTGCATCATGGGTAGTAGAGCTAGAATGTAGTATACAACTCCATGCTACAAGGATAATACTACTCTATACTACAGGGATAATACTACTCTATACTACAGGGATAATACTGTCTATGAACCTACATACAGTACATCATGTCTGTCTCTGAACCTACATACAGTACATCATGTCTGTCTATGAACCTACATACAGTACATCATGTCTGTCTATGAACCTACATACAGTACATCATGTCTGTCTCTGAACTTACATACAGTACATCATGTCTGTCTATGAACCTACATACAGTACATCATGTCTGTCTATGAACCTACATACAGTACATCATGTATGTCTCTGAACCTACATACAGTACATCATGTCTGTCTCTGAACCTACATACAGTACATCATGTCTGTCTATGAACCTACATACAGTACATCATGTCTGGGTAGAGGGTTGGGGTATTGGTGAGGCTGTCTATGAACCTACATACAGTACATCATGTATGTCTCTGAACCTACATACAGTACATCATGTCTGTCTCTGAACTCCAAGGCAGAACTGGACAAGGAGACATTGTGAGAATGGTTTTACAAGGTTATAACACAAACCTTATTAAAATGATATACACAAACCGACATTCTGAAACACGGCTGGGTAGAGGGTTGGGGTATTGTAGGACTGAGGCTGGGTAAAGGGCTGGGGTAGTATAGGACTGAGGCTGGGTAAAGGGTTGGGGTATTGTAGGACTGAGGCTGGGTAAAGGGTTGGGGTATTATAGGACTGAGGCTGGGTAAAGGGTTGGGGTATTGTAGGACTGAGGCTGGGTAAAGGGTTGGGGTATTATAGGACTGAGGCTGGGTAAAGGGTTGGGGTATTATAGGACTGAGGCTGGGTAAAGGGTTGGGGTATTGTAGGACTGAGGCTGGGTAAAGGGTTGGGGTATTATAGGACTGAGGCTGGGTAAAGGGTTGGGGTATTGTAGGACTGAGGCTGGGTAAAGGGTTGGGGTATTATAGGACTGAGGCTGGGGTATTATAAAGGGTTGGGGTATTATAGGACTGAGGCTGGGTAAAAAGGGTTGGGGTATTATAGGACTGAGGCTGGGTAAAGGGTTGGGGTATTATAGGACTGAGGCTGGGTAAAGGGTTGGGGTATTATAGGACTGAGGCTGGGTAAAGGGTTGGGGTATTATAGGACTGAGGCTGGGTAAAGGGTTGGGGTATTATAGGACTGAGGCTGGGTAAAGGGTTGGGGTATTGTAGGACTGAGGCTGGGTAAAGGGTTGGGGTATTATAGGACTGAGGCTGGGTAAAGGGTTGGGGTATTGTAGGACTGAGGCTGGGTAAAGGGTTGGGGGTAATAGGACTGGGTAAAGGGTTGGGGTATTGTAGGACTGAGGCTGGGTAAAGGGTTGGGGTATTATAGGACTGAGGCTGGGTAAAGGGGTTGGGGTATTGTAGGACTGAGGCTGGGTAAAGGGTTGGGGTATTGTAGGACTGAGGCTGGGTAAAGGGTTGGGGTAGGACTGAGGCTGGGTTAAGGGTTGGGTTGGGGTATTATAGGACTGAGGCTGGGTAAAGGGTTGGGGTATTATAGGACTGAGGCTGGGTAAAGGGTTGGGGTATTGTAGGACTGAGGCTGGGTAAAGGGTTGGGGTATTATAGGACTGAGGCTGGGTAAAGGGTTGGGGTATTATAGGACTGAGGCTGGGTAAAGGGTTGGGGTATTATAGGACTGAGGCTGGGTAAAGGGTTGGGGTATTATAGGACTGAGGCTGGGTAAAGGGTTGGGGTATTATAGGACTGAGGCTGGGTAAAGGGTTGGGGTAGTATAGGACTGAGGCTGGGTAAAGGGTTGGGGTATTATAGGACTGAGGCTGGGTAAAGGGCTGGGGTATTGTAGGACTGAGGCTGGGTAAAGGGTTGGGGTAAAGGGTTGGGGTATTATAGGACTGAGGCTGGGTAAAGGGCTGGGGTATTGTAGGACTGAGGCTAGGTAAAGGGTTGGGGTAAAGGGTTGGGGTATTATAGGACTGAGGCTGGGTAAAGGGTTGGGGTATTGTAGGACTGAGGCTGGGTAGAGGTTGGGGTAGTGTAGGACTGAGGCTGGGTAAAGGGTTGGGGTATTGTAGGACTGAGGCTGGGTAAAGGGTTGGGGTAAAGGGTTGGGGTATTATAGGACTGAGGCTGGGTAAAGGGTTGGGGTATTGTAGGA
>NW_026288690.1:62500-67500 GCF_023373465.1 Oncorhynchus keta
CAGGAGATATTGGACATGTCTCCTCTCTCTGCCAGGTTGATGAGACATTAGAACAGGAGATATTGGACATGTCTCCTCTCTCTGCCAGGTTGATGAGACATTAGAACAGGAGATATTGGACATGTCTCCTCTCTCTGCCAGGTTGATGAGACATTAGAACAGGAGATATTGGACATGTCTCCTCTCTGCCAGGTTGATGAGACATTAGAACAGGAGATATTGGACATGTCACCTCTCTCTGCCAGGTTGATGAGACATTAGAACAGGAGATATTGGACATGTCACCTCTCTCTGCCAGGTTGATGAGACATTAGAACAGGAGATATTGGACATGTCTCCTCTCTCTGCCAGGTTGATGAGACATTAGAACAGGAGATATTGGACATGTCTCCTCTCTCTGCCAGGTTGATGAGACATAAGAACAGGAGATATTGGACATGTCTCCTCTCTCTGCCAGGTTGATGAGACATTAGAACAGGAGATATTGGACATGTCTCCTCTCTCTGCCAGGTTGATGAGACATTAGAACAGGAGATATTGGACATGTCTCCTCTCTCTGCCAGGTTGATGAGACATTAGAACAGGAGATATTGGACATGTCTCCTCTCTCTGCCAGGTTGATGAGACATTAGAACAGGAGATATTGGACATGTCTCCTCTCTCTGCCAGGTTGATGAGACATTAGAACAGGAGATATTGGACATGTCTCCCTCTCTGCCAGGTTGATGAGACATTAGAACAGGAGATATTGGACATGTCTCCTCTCTCTGCCAGGTTGATGAGACATAAGAACAGGAGATATTGGACATGTCTCCTCTCTCTGCCAGGTTGATGAGACATTAGAACAGGAGATATTGGACATGTCTCCTCTCTCTGCCAGGTTGATGAGACATAAGAACAGGAGATATTGGACATGGTGTCTCCTCTCTGCCAGGTTGATGAGACATTAGAACAGGAGATATTGGACATGTCTCCTCTGTCTGCCAGGTTGATGAGACATTAGAACAGGAGATATTGGACATGTCTCCTCTCTCTGCCAGGTTGATGAGACATTAGAACAGGAGATATTGGACATGTCTCCTCTCTCTGCCAGGTTGATGAGACATTAGAACAGGAGATATTGGACATGTCTCCTCTCTCTGCCAGGTTGATGAGACATTAGAACAGGAGATATTGGACATGTCTCCTCTCTCTGCCAGGTTGATGAGACATTAGAACAGGAGATATTGGACATGTCTCCTCTCTCTGCCAGGTTGATGAGACATTAGAACAGGAGATATTGGACATGTCTCCTCTCTCTGCCAGGTTGATGAGACATTAGAACAGGAGATATTGGACATGTCTCCTCTCTCTGCCAGGTTGATGAGACATTAGAACAGGAGATATTGGACATGTCTCCTCTCTCTGCCAGGTTGATATACTACAGGGGTAATACTGCTCTATACTGAGACTGTTAATTCTGATTGATAATCCACAGCAGTTATTGCCCTTCCTTCCACCTCACAGGTTTGTTAGACACATTTCACTGGCTAACATCTCTCCCCCTAACCTCTCCTCCCCGTCTCACTCCCACCCAGGTTGTGAGACATTCAGATCCCACATGGTGTCTCCCACCCCCCGTCTCATCCCACACGTCTCACTCCCACCCCCCCGTCTCACTCCCACCCCTGTCTCACGCCCACCCCCGTCTCACGCCCACCCCGTCTCACTCCCACCCCCTGTCTCACACCCACCCAGTCTCACTCCCATCCCCCTGTCTCACGCCCACCCCCTGTCTCCGCCCACCCCCTGTCTCACTCCCACCCCCCGTCTCACTCCCCCCCGTCTCACATCCCACCCCCCCGTCTCACTCCCACCCCCGTCTCACGCCCACCCCCTCTCTCACTCCCACCCCCCTCACACCCACCTCCCAGTCTCCTCCCATCCCCCAGGTCTCACGCCCACCCCCTGTCTCACGCCCACCCCCTGTCCACGCCCCTCCTCCTCCTCCTCCCCCGTCTCACTCCCACCCCCCGTCTCACCCCACCCCCGTCTCACGCCCACCCCCCGTCTCACGCCCCCCCCCTCACTCCGTCTCACCCCACCCCTCTCACGAGATACCCCCCGTCTCACTCCCCTCCCCCGCCCACCCCGTGTCTCACTCCTCCCTCCCCCCCCACCCTCCTCCCCGTCTCCTCCTCCCCCCTCCCCTCCTCCATCTCTCACTCCCTCCCCGTCTCCTCCTCCTCCCCCCCTCGTCTCACTCCTCCTCCCCTCGTCTCACTCCTCCTCCCCCCCCGTCTCACTCCCACCCCCTCATGTCTCCTCCCCTGATCTTGCCCACCCCCGTCTCATGCCCACCCCCTGTCTCACTCCCACCCCCTGTCTCACTCCTCCTCCTCCCCGTCTCACTCCCACCCCCTGTCTCCTCCTCCTCCCCCGTGAGACATTCTCACTCCCACCCCCGTCTCACGCCCACCCCCCGTCTCACTCCCACCCCCGTCTCACGCCCACCCCGTGATCACGCCCACCAGGAGTCTCACTCCCTCCTCCCCCGTCTCCGATCCTCCTCCTCCCCGTCTCACTCCCTCCCCCCGTCTCCCCACCCCCTGTCTCACTCCCACCCCCTGTCTCACTCCCACCCCCCTCTCCTCCCACCCCCTGTCTCACTCCTCCTCCCCCGTCTCCGTCTCACTCCCACCCCCCGTCTCACGCCCACCCCCGTCTCACTCCCACCCCCCGTGAGACATTCACGCCCACCCCCCGTCTCACTCCCACCCCCCGTCTCACGCCCACCCCCTCTCACGCCCACCCCCGTGAGACTAGAACGCCCACCCCCGTATTCACTCCCACCCCCCCTGTCTGATGAGACTCCTCCTCCCCGTCTCACTCCTCCTCCCCGTCTCACGCCCACCCCCCGTCTCACTCCCACCCCCTGCCTCACTCCCACCCCCTGTCTCACTCCTCCTCCCCCGTCTCCGTCTTACTCCTCCTCCCCGTCTCCTCCCCTCCCCCCGATCTCACTCCCACCCCCGTCTCACGCCCACCCCCCTGACTCCTCCTCCCCCCGTCTCCTCTTCTTCACTTTCCTCCCCCGTCTGACTCCTCCTCACCCCTGTCAAAACAACCATGACAACCTTAAATGTAAAAAATTTAAAAATTGCCACTTATAAATTATTGATCAGGGTCTCTGCCCTCCCTGCTGGTAAAGTATGCCAGCAACACCCACTAAAAGCCTTGGTGAGGAAAGAGGAATCAGTCAGACTGGACCCGTGGGTGGGGGTGATGGTATGCCAGCAACACCCACTAAAAGCCTTGGGTCAGGACTGGACCCGTGGCCTCCCTGCCGGTAAAGTATGCCAGCAACACCCACTAAAAGCCTTGGTGAGGAAAGAGGAATTGTCAGGACTGGACCCGTGGCCTCCCTGCTGGTAAAGTATGGGGGCAACACCCACTAAAAGCTGGTTGTGCATCTCAGAGGAACCCTGCGGCTTCAATCAGACAGGCAGAGAGGCACGCAGGCATAGAGTCCCAAATCACAACCTATTCCCTACTGGCCCTGGTCTAGAGTAGAGCACTATGTAGTGAATAGGGGGCCATTTGGGAAGGAAGGTGCTGTTTAAAGGGGATGAATAGGGGGAAATGAACGTTGATTAATGCTGGATGGAGCTGGCTGAGTAGCTGTGTGTCTGATGATGTGTGGATGATGTGTTGGGGTGGGGGATGGATGATGTGTTGGTGGGTGGGGGATGGATGATGTGTTGGTGGGTGGGGGATGGATGATGTGTTGGTGGGTGGGGGGATGGATGATGTGTTGGTGGGTGGGGGATGGATGATGTGTTGGTGGGTGGGGGGGATGGATGATGTGTTGGTGGATGTGGGGGGGTGGATGATGTGTTGGTGGGTGGGGGATGGATGATGTGTTGGTGGATGGGGGGTGGATGATGTGTTGGTGGGTGGGGGATGGATGATGTGTTAGTGGGTGGATGATGTGTTGGTGGGGTGGGGGGATGGATGATGTGTTGGTGGGTGGGGGGGTGGATGATGTGTTGGTGGGTGGGGGGGATGGATGATGTGTTGGTGGGTGGGGGGATGGATGATGTGTTGGTGGAGGTGGGGGGATGGATGATGTGTTGGGGGGGGTGGATGATGTGTTGGTGGGTGGGGGGATGGATGATGTGTGGTGGGTGGGGGGTGTGGGGGGATGGATGATGTGTTGGTGGGTGGGGGGATGATGTGTTGGTGGATGTGGATGATTTGTTGGTGGGTGGGGGGGGATGATGTGTTGGTGGTGGGGGGATGATGCGTGGTGGGGGGTGGATGATGTGTTGGTGGGTGGGGGATGGATGATGTGTTGGTGGGTGGGGGGATGGATGATGTGTTGGTGGGTGGGGGGGGATGATGTGTTGGTGGGTGGGGGATGGATGATGTGTTGGTGGGTGGGGGATGGATGATGTTGGTGGGGGATGGATGATGTGTTGGTGGGTGGGGGATGGATGATGTTGTTGGTGGGTGGGGGGATGGATGATGTGTTGGTGGGGGGATAGATGATGTTGTTGTGGGTGGGGGGATGGATGATGTGTTGGTGGGTGGGGGATGGATGATGTGGGTGGGGGGTGGATGATGTGTTGGTGGGGGGGGATGGATGATGTGTTGGTGGGTGGGGGGATGGATGATGTGTTGGTGGGGGGTGGATGATGTGTTGGTGGGGGGGGTGGATGATGTGTTGGTGGGGGGTGGATGATGGGGTGGGGGTGGATGATGTGTTGGTGGGTGGGATGGATGGATGATGTGTTGGTGGGTGGGATGGATGATGTGTTGGTGGGTGGGGGTGGATGATGTGTTGGTGGGGGGGATGGATGATGTGTTGGTGGGTGGGATGGATGGATGATGTGTTGGTGGGTGGGGGGATGGATGATGTGTTGGCGGGTGGGATGGATGATGTGGGGGTGGGGGATGGATGATGTGTGGTGGGGGGATGGATGATGTGTTGGTGGGGGGGATGGATGATGTGTTGGTGG
>NW_026288690.1:72500-74978 GCF_023373465.1 Oncorhynchus keta
CAAAGGTCTTTAAATATTCAACTAGTTTAATTAGTCTTTAACGTTTGTTCAATTATTTGAATTCCATTTTAGTATTTTCTAGAGAGATAAATCAGATCAAGTCTGAACTGTGTGATGTAGTAGAGTGTTATTCTACATAGTTTAGCACAGAGATATTGGTAACTCACTACAATGACTTTAATCCATTGCGCGCTCGTCTACTTGTCCGGTCTGTGTGGAGCAGACAGGAGGAGATGGAGAGGGAGAGAAAGGAGAGGAGGACGTGGGATGGAGAGAAAGGAGAGGAGGACGTGGGATGGAGAGAAAGGAGAGGAGGACGTGGGATGGAGAGAAAGGAGAGGAGGACGTGGGATGGAGAGAAAGGAGAGGAGGACGTGGGATGGAGAGAAAGGAGAGGAGGACGTGGGATGGAGAGAAAGGAGAGGAGGACGTGGGATGGAGAGAAAGGAGAGGAGGACGTGGGATGGAGAGAAAGGAGAGGAGGACGTGGGATGGAGAGAAAGGAGAGGAGGATGTGGGATGGAGAGAAAGGAGAGGAGGACGTGGGATGGAGAGAAAGGAGAGGAGGACGTGGGATGGAGAGGGAGAGAAAGGAGAGGAGGACGTGGGATGGAGAGAAAGGAGAGGAGGACGTGGGATGGAGAGAAAGGAGAGGAGAACGTGGGATGGAGAGAAAGGAGAGGAGGACATGGGATGGAGAGAAAGGAGAGGAGGATGACGTGGGATGGAGAGAAAGGAGAGGAGAACGTGGGATGGAGAGAAAGGAGAGGAGGACGTGGGATGGAGAGAAAGGAGAGGAGGGACGTGGGATGGAGAGAGAAAGGAGAGGACGGATGTGAGGAGGAGAGGGAGGATGTGGGATGGAGAGAAAGGAGAGGAGGACGTGGGATGGAGAGGGTAGAAAGGAGGAAAGGAGAGGAGGAAGAGGGATGAGATGGAGAGGGAGAAAGGAGAGGAGGACGGGGAGAGAAAGAGGAGGAGGAGGGAAGAGAGAAAGGAGAGGAACGGGATGGGATGGAGAAAAGGAGAGGAACGTGGGATGAGAGAGAAAGGAGAGGAGGACGGGGATGGAGAAAGGAGAGGAGGAATGTGGGATGGAGAAGAGGAGGACGTGGGATGGAGAGAAAGGAGAGAGAGGACGTGGGATGGAGAGAAAGGAGAGGAGGACGTGGGATGGAGAGAAAGGAGAGGAGGAGGGCGTGGGATGGAGAGAAAGGAGAGGAGGGCGTGGGATGGAGAGAAGGAGAGGAGGACGTGGGATGGGAGAAAGGAGAGAGGAGGACGTGGGATGGAGAGAAAGGAGAGGAGGACGATGTAGGATGGAGAGAGAAAGGAGAGGAGGACGTGGGACGGGAGAGAGAAAGGAGAGGAGGACGGGATGGAGAGGGAGAGAAAGGAGGGAGAACGTGGGATGGAGAGAAAGGAGAGGAGGAACGTGGA
The DNA here is from genome assembly GCF_023373465.1 of Oncorhynchus keta. Classification (NCBI taxonomy): domain Eukaryota; kingdom Metazoa; phylum Chordata; class Actinopteri; order Salmoniformes; family Salmonidae; genus Oncorhynchus; species Oncorhynchus keta. The sequence continues at coordinate 73,941 of NW_026288690.1, forward strand.
TGGAGAGAAAGGAGAGGAGGACGGGATGGAGAGAAAGGAGAGGAGGACGTGGGATGGAGAGAAAGGAGAGGAGGACGTGGGATGGAGAGGGAGAGAAAGGAGAGGAGGACATGGGATGGAGAGAAAGGAGAGGAGGACGTGGGATGGAGAGAAAGGAGAGGAGGACGTGGGGATGGAGAGAAAGGAGAGGAGGACGTGGGATGGAGAGAAAGGAGGAGGACGTGGGATGGAGAGAAAGGAGAGGAGGACGTGGGATGGAGAGAAAGGAGAGGAGGACGTGGGATGGAGAGGGAGAGAAAGGAGAGGAGGACATGGGATGGAGAGGGAGAGAAAGGAGAGGAGGACGTGGGATGGAGAGAAAGGAGAGGAGGACGTGGGATGGAGAGAAAAGGAGAGGAGGATGTGGGATGGAGAGAAAGGAGAGGAGAGGACGTGGGATGGAGAGAAAGGAGAGGAGAACGTGGATGGAGAGGGGAGAGAAAGGAGAGGAGGACGTGGGATGGAGAGAAAGAGGAGGAGGACGTGGGATGGAGAGGAGAGGGAGGAGAGGAGGACGTGGGATGGAGAGAAAGGAGGAGGCGGAGGATGGGGATGGAGAGAAGGAACGGGATGAGGAGAAAGGAGAGGAGGACGTGGATGAGAGAAAGGAGAGGAGGACGTGGGATGGAGAGAAAGGAGAGGAGGATGTGGGATGGAGAGAAAGGAGAGGAGGATGGGATGAGAGAGAAAGCGTGAGAGGATGGAAGAGAGGAGGACGTGGGGATGGAGAGAAAGGAGAGGAAACGTGGGATGGAGAGAAAGGAGAGAGGACGTGGATGGAAAAGGAGAGAGGAAAGAGAAGAGGAGAATGTGGGATGGAGAGAAAGGAGAGGAGGACGTGGGATGGAGAGAAAAGAGGAGAACGTGGGATGGAAGAGAAAGGAGAGGAGAAGGTGGGATGATGGAGAGAAAGAGGAGGAACGTGGGATGGAGAGAAAAGGAGAGGACGTGGGATGGAGGAGAGAAAGGAGAGGAGGACGTGGGATGGAGAGAAAGGAG
>NW_026288691.1:0-51870 GCF_023373465.1 Oncorhynchus keta
GAGGAGAGAGAGGATGGAGGCGAGAGAGGATGGAGGAGAGAAAGAGGATGGAGGAGAGAGAGGATGGAGGAGAGAGAGAGGATGGAGGAGAGAGAAGGATGGAGGAGAGAGAGGATGGAGGAGAGAGAGGATGGAGGAGAGAGGATAGGAGGAGGAGAGAGAGGATGGAGGAGAGAGGGGATGGAGGAGAGAGAGGATAGAGGAGAGAGAAGATGGAGGAGAGAGAGGATGCAGGAGTTGAGCAAATCTAGTGAGGTAAGGACATTGACATTATGGGCCGCATTTGTCTCCAGCTGCCTCTGGGTGGCGACATTTACCACCGTTTCATATGAATGGCAGGAGAGACACCAGGACCAGGAGAGACACCACTGTTTCATATGAATGGCAAGGAGAGACACCAGGAGAGACACCACTGTTTCATATGAATGGAAAGGAGAGACACCAGGATATGACACCAGGAGAGACACCAGGAGAGACACCAGGAGAGACACCAGGAGAGACACCACCGTTTCATATGAATGGCAAGGAGAGACACCAGGAGAGACACCACCGTTTCATATGAATGGCAGGAGGAGAACACCACCCGTTTCATATGAATGGCAAGGAGAACAACCACCGTTTCATATGAATGGCAAGGAGAGACAACACCGTTTCCTTATGAACAGCAGAAGACACCAGGATAGACACCAGGAGACACCACCGTTTCATATGAATGGCAAGGAGAGACACCAGGAGAGACACCACCGTTTCATATGAATGGCAAGGAGAACACCACCGTTTCATATGAATGGCAAGGAGAGACAACACCGTTTCATATGAACAGCAGAGGAACCGTTTCATATGAACACCAGGAGAGACACCAGGAGAGACACCACCGTTTCATATGAATGGCAAGGGGCAAGGAGAGACACCACCGTTTCATATGAATGGCAGAGGAACACCACCGTTTCATATGAATGGCAGGAGAGACACCACCGTTTCATATGAATGGTAAGGAGAACAACACCGTTTCATATGAACAGCAGGAGAGACACCAGGAGAGACACCAGGAGAGACACAAGGGGAACACCACTGTTTCATATGAATGGCAGGGAGAGACACCAGGAGAGACCAGGAGAGACACCAGGAGAGACACAGAGAGACACCACCGTTTCATATGAACAGCAAGGAGAGACACGTTTCAGGAGAGACACAGGAGAGACACAAGGAGAGACACCACCGTTTCATATGAACAGCAAGGAGAGACACCAGAGACACCAGGAGAGACACCAGGAGAACACCTGCGTTTCATATGAACAGCAAGGAGAACACCACCGTTTCATATGAATGGCAAGGAGAGACACCAGGAGAGACACCACCGTTTCATATGAACAGCAGAAGAAGACACCAGGATAGACACCAGAGAGACACCACCGTTTCATATGAACAGCAGGAGAGACACCACCGTTTCATATGAACAGCAGGAGAGACACCAGGAGAGACACAAGGAGAGACACCACCGTTTCATATGAATGGCAGGAGAGACACCAGGAGAGACACCAGGAGAGACACCACCGTTTCATATGAATGGCAAGGAGAACACCACCGTTTCATATGAATGGCAAGGAAGAGAACCACCGTTTCATATGAATAGCAGGAGAACACCAAGGAGAACACAAGGAGAGACACCAGGAGAACACCACCGTTTCATATGAATGGCAAGGAGAGACACCACCGTTTCATATGAATGGCAGGCACCACCGTTTCATATGAACACCAGGAGAGACACCAGGAGAACACCACCGTTTCATATGAACAGAAGAGCACCAGGAGAGACACACCACCGTTTCATATGAATGGAAAGGAGAAGACACCACCGTTTCATATGAACGGCAGGAGAGACACCAGTTTTATATGAATGGCAGACACCACCGTTTCATATGAATGGTAAGAGAGACACCAGGAAGACACCGGGATATGAACGGCAGGAGAGACACCAGGAGAGACACCGTTTTCAGGAGAGACACAAGGAGAGACACCACTGTTTCATATGAACAGAGGGTACCAGGAGAGACACAAGGAGAGACACCACCGTTTCATATGAGCGGCAAGAAGGAAGACACCAGGATATGAATGGCCAGGAGAGACACCACCATTTCATATGAATGGCAAGGAGAGACACCACCGTTTCATATGAACAGCAAGGAGAACACCAGGAGAGACACCAGGAGGAGACACCACCGTTTCATATGAATGGCGAGACACAAGGAGAGACACCACCGTTTCATATGAATGGCAAGGAGAGACACCAGGAGAGACACCACCGTTTCATATGAATGGAAAGGAGAGACACCAGGGAGAGACACCAGGAGAGACACCACCGTTTCATATGAAGGAGGACACCAGGAGAGACACCAGGAGAGACACCACCGTTTCATATGAACGGCAAGGAAGAGAGACACCACCGTTTCATATGAACAGCAGGAGAGACACCAGGAGAGACACCACCGTTTCATATGAATGGCAAGGGAGACACCACCGTTTCATATGAATGGCAAGGAGAGACACCACCGTTTCATATGAACAGCACCAGGAGAGACACACAAGGAGAGACAACACCGTTTCATATGAATGGCAAGGGAGAAGACACCAGGATATGAACAGCCAGGAGACACCAGGAGAGACACCGTTTCATATGAATGGCAAGGAGAACACCAGGAGAGACACCAGGAGAGACACCACCGTTTCATATGAATGGCAAGGAGAGACACCAGGAGAACACCACCGTTTCATATGAACGGCAAGGAGAGACACCAGGAGAGACACCACCGTTTCATATGAATGGCAAGGAGAGACACCAGGAGAAGACACCGTTTCATATGAATGGCAAGGAGAGACACCAGGAGAGACACCGTTTCATATGAATGAGAGACACAAGGAGAGACACCACAGTTTTCATATGAACGGCAAGGAGAGACACCAGGAGAGACACCAGGAGAGACACCACCGTTTCATATGAATGGCAAGGAGAGACACCACGTTTCATATGAATGGCAAGGAGAGACACAGGAGAGACACCAGGAGAGACACCACCGTTTCATATGAATGGCACCGTTACATATGAACGGCACCAGGAGAGACACCAGGAGAGACACCACCGTTTCATATGAATGGCAAGGAGAGACACCAGGAGAGACACCAGGAGAGACACCACCGTTTCATATGAATGGAAAGGAGAGACACCAGGAGAGACACCACCGTTTCATATGAATGGCAAGGAGAGACACCAGGAGAGACACCAGTTTCATATGAACAGCAAGGAGAGACACCACCGTTTCATATGAACTAGGAGAGACACCAAGGATAGAACAAGGAGAGACACCACCGTTTCATATGAACAGCAAGGAGAGACACGTTTCATATGGAGAGACACCAGGAGAGACAACACCGTTTCATATGAATGGCAAGGAGAGACACCACCGTTTCATATGAATGGCAAGGAGAGACACCACTGTTTCATATGAATGGCAAGAGACACCAGGAGAGACACCAGGAGAGACACCAGGAGAGACACCACCGTTTCATATGAATGGCAAGGAGTGACACCGTTTCATATGAATGGCAAGGAAGAGACAACACCGTTTCATATGAATGGCAGCAAGGAGAGACACCAGGATGAGACACAAGGAGAGACACAAGGAGAGACACCACCGTTTCATATGAACGGCAAGGAGAGACACCACCGTTTCATAGAAGGCACAAGGAGAGACACCAGGAGAGACACCGTTTCATATGAACAGCAAGGAGAGACACACCGTTTCTTATGAACAGCAAGGAGAGACACCAGGAGAGACACCAGGAGAGACACCACCGTTTCAAGGCAAGGAGAGACACCACCGTTTCATATGAACAGCAGGGAGACACCAGGAGAGACACCACGTTTCATATGAATGGAAAGGAGAGACACCACCGTTTCATATGAATGGCAAGGAGAGACACCAGGAGAGACACCACCGTTTCATATGAATGGCAAGGAGAGAAACCAGGAGAGACACCAGGAGAGACACCACCGTTTCATAGACACCAGGAGAGACACCAGGAGAGACACAGGAGAGACACCACCGTTTCATATGAACGGCAAGGAGAGACACAAGGAGAGACACCACCGTTTCATATGAACGGCAAGGAGAGACACCAGGAGAGACACCAGGAGAGACACACCGTTTCATATGAACGGCAAGGAGAGACACCACCGTTTCATATGAATGGCAGGAAGAGACACTGGACAAGGAGAGACACCACCGTTTCATATGAGCGGTAAGGAGAGACACCACCGTTTCATGGCAAGGAGAGACACCAGGAGAGAACCAGGAGAGACACCACCGTTTCATATGAATGGCAAGGAGAGACACAGAACAGGAGAGACACCACCGTTTCATATGAACAGCAAGGAGAGACACCAGGAGAGACACCACCGTTTCATATGAATGGAAAGGAGAGACACCAGGAGAGACACCAGGAGAGACACCACCGTTTCATATGAATGGCAAGGAGAGACACGTTTCATATGAATGGAGAGACACCACCGTTTCATATGAACAGCAAGGAGAGACACCACCGTTTCATATGAACAGAATGGAGACACAAGGAGAGACACACCACCGTTTCATATGAATGGCAAGGAGAGACACCACCGTTTCATATGAATGGCAAGGAGAGACACCACCGTTTCATATGAACAGCAAGGAGAGACACAAGGAGAGACACCACCGTTTCATATGAATGGCAAGGAGAGACACCAGGAGAGACACCAGGAGAGAACACCGTTTCATATGAACGGCAGGAGAGACACCAGGAGAGACACCAGGAGAGACACCAGGAGAGACACCACCGTTTCATATGAATGGCAAAGAGACACCACACCGTTTCATATGAACAGCAAGGAGAGACACCAGGAGAGACACCACCGTTTCATATGAATGGCAAGGGAGACACCAGGAGAGACACCACCGTTTCATATGAATGGCAAGGAGAGACACCACCGCTTTCATATGAATGGCAAGGAGAACACCACCGTTTCATATGAATGGCAAGGAGAGACACACAGGAGAGACACCAGGAGAGACACCGTTTCATATGAATGGCAAGGAGAGAGACACCAGGAGAGACACCACCGTTTCATATGAACGGCAGGAGAGACACACCGCTTCATATGAACGGCAGGAGAGACACCACCGTTTCATATGAACGGCAAGGAGAGACACCATCGGATATGACGGCAAGGAGAGACACCACCGTTTCATATGAATGGCAAGGAGAGACACCAGGAGAGACACCACCGTTTCATATGAATGGCAGGAGAGACACCAGGAGAGACACCACCGTTTCATATGAATGGCAAGAGAGACACCAGGATATGACGGCCAGGAGAGACACCACCGTTTCATATGAATGGAAAGGAGAGACACCAGGAGAGACACCACCGTTTCATATGAATGGCAAGGAGAGACACCAGGAGAGACACCACCGTTTCATATGAATGGAAAGGAGAGACACCAGGAGAGACACCACCGTTTCGAACAGAATGGAGACACCAGGAGAGAATGGCACCAGGAGAGACACCACCGTTTCATATGAACGGCAAGGAGAGACACCAGGAGAGACACCAGGAGAGACACCACCGTTTCATATGAATGGCAGAGAGACACCAGGAGAGACCACCGTTTCATATGAATGGTTGGTGAACACCAGGAGAGACACCACCGTTTCCATATGATTGGAAAGGATGAAGACACCAGGATGGTTTAAGTACAAACACCGTTTCATATGAATGGAAGTACTCAACACCAGGAGAGACACCAGGAGACCAACACTAGGGATGGGTTCCGCTTGAATATGAATGGCAGGAGAGACACCGTTTCATATGAAAGGAGAGACAACACGTTTCATATGAATGGTTTAAGGAGAACAACACCGTTTCCTATGAATGGCAAGGAGAGACAACACCGTTTCATACCCAACGGCTAGGGGAGGGTTCACCAGGAAGACACCAGGATGAACCCAAGGAGAGACACCACCGTTTCATATGAACAGCAGGAGAGACACACCGTTTCATATGAATGGCAAGGGAGACACCGTTTCATATGAATGGCTAGGATGGACACCAGGATAGACACCAGGAGAGACACCTAGGAGGAGACACCACCGTTTCATATGAACAGCTAGGAGAGACACCATCGTTTCATATGAATGACACCAGGAGAGACACCACCGTTTCCATATGAATGGCAAGGAGAGACAGGAGAGACACCACCGTTTCATATGAAGCAAGGAGGACACCAGGAGAGACACCAGGAGAGACACAAGGAGAGACACCACCGTTTCACTCCTAGAATGGCAAGGAAGTACAACACAGGGATTGGTTCCCACCATGAAGTTTCATATGGATGGTTTAAGTACTAAACACACCTAGGGATTTTCATATGAATGGAAGTAGAACACCTAGGATGGAGACACCAGGATGAGACACCAGGAGAGACACCAGGAGAGACACCAGGAGAGGTTTAACACCACCGTTTCATATGAGCGGAAGGAGAGACACCAGGAGAGACACCAGGAGAGAAGTACCAACACGTTTCCTATGGATGGTTTCCAAGGAGAGACACCAGGAGGACACCACCGTTTCAGTATGAACACACCTAGGAGAGACACCACACCAGGAGAGACACCAGGAAGTAGACACCTAGGAGAGACACCACCGTTTTCCTAGGGATTGAGACACCAGGGATGGGTTCCATGAAGTACTCAACACTCCTGAATGGGCTGGATGAAGTACCCAACACTCCTAGGGATTTCCAGTACTCAACACCCTAGGGGATTTCATATGAATGGCAACACTTTAGGATGGACACACCAGGAACACTCCTAGATGGTTTCATATGAACAAGGATGGTTCCTGATGAAGTACACAACACGTTTCATAGGGAATGGTTTAAGTAGAGACACCAGGAGAGACACTCCAGGAGAGACACCAGGGATATGGGTTCAAGGAGAAGACACCAACACACCAGGGATGGGTTCCCTATGAAGCAGGAGAACACCTAGGATGGACACCAGGAGAGACACCACACCGTTTCATATGAATGGAAGGAGAACACCAGGAGGGACACCACCGTTTCAGTATGAACAGCAGGATGGACACCAGGAGAGACACCACTGTTTCATATGAATGGCAAGTAGAGACACCAGGAGAGACACCAGGAGGTTTCCCAGGAGAGACACCAGGAGAGACACCAGGAGAAGCACACCAGATGGTTTCATATGAATGGCAAGCAAACACCAGGGATTGGTTCCTGAGGAGACACCTAGGGATGGCCACCAACACTCCTAGGGATGGCTGATGAAGACACGTTAGGATGGGAGACTAAACACCAGGGTTTCATATGAAGTACTCAACACTCCTAGGATGGTTTAAGTACACCAAGTTTCCAGGAGGTTGACATGATGAAGTACTCAACACCTAGGGATTTTATAGTAACAACACTCCTAGGGAGACACCAGGATGAAGTACAACACTCGTTTCATATGAACGGCAAGGAGGTTCCTGATGAAGTACTCAACACACCTAGGATGGCTTCAAGACACCAACCGTTTCATATGAATGGTAAGTACTCAACACCTAGGAGGACACCTGATGGAGTAACACCCTATGATGGCACCAGGACTCAACACTCCTAGGATGGTTCATATGAAGTACTAGGAGAGACAACACCGTTTCCATATGAATGGCAAGGATGGTTCCAGGAAGAGACACCTGGATGAAGTAGGTGACACTCCTAGGGATGGTTTGATGAAGTACTCAACACTCCTAGGGATGGGTTCCCTGATGAAGTACTCAACACTCCTAGGGATGGTTTTAAGTACACCAACACTCCTAGGGATGGTTTAAGTACTCAAGGAACACTCCTAGGGATGGTTCCCCTGATGAAGTACTCAACACTCCTAGGGATGGTTTATGAAGTACTCAACACTCCTAGGGATGGGTTCCTGATGAAGTACTCAACACTCCTAGGGATGGGTTCCCTGATGAAGTACTCAACACTCCTAGGGATGGTTTGATGAAGTACTCAACACTCCTAGGGATGGGTTCCCTGATGAAGTACTCAACACACCTAGGATGGTTTAAGTACCCAACACTCCTAGGGATGGGTTCCCTGATGAAGTACTCAACACTCCTAGGGATGGTTTCTGTGACCCAACACTCCTAGGGATGGGTTAAGTACTCAACACTCCTAGGGATGGGTTATGAAGTACTCAACACTCCTAGGGATGGTTTCCTGATGAAGTACTCAACACTCCTAGGGATGGTTGAAGTACTCAACACTCCTATGGGATGGATGAAGTACTCAACACTCCTAGGGATGGGTTGATGAAGTACTCAACACTCCTAGGGATGGTTTGATGAAGTACTCAACACTCCTAGGATGGGTTCCCTGATGAAGTCAACACTCCTATGGGATGGGTTCCCCTGATTAAGTACTCAACACTCCTAGGATGGGGTTCCCTGATGAAGTACTCAACACTCCTAGGGATGGTTTAAGTACTAAACACCTCCTAGGGATGGGTTGAAGTACTCAACACTCCTAGGAGGGATGGGAAGTACTCAACCGTTTCATATATGGGATTTAGCAGACGTTCTATGGATGCTACAGTCACTGACAGATGGGTGGTCCTGGGAATTGTAAAGACCCTGGATGGTTTATGGTAAATGCAACATTCCTAGGAACACTCCTAAAATGGTTGTGCACCCCAGTCATCACAAACGCATTATCAGTGCCAACACCCTGAAGAGTATCTTTTTAAGGTTACACTTACCTTACCGCCTTTACTATTGGGATGGCATCGCCCCCTTCCCCCTCCAATTCAACCAGCCCGGGAAATGGACACAACGGTTCGTTTTTTAGCGTTGAAATACCAAATCACCACACCCAGGTATTTGAGGACATCAGTGGTTCCAAAAGGAGACTGAACTTCATCCATCCCCCTCACATCTGATGTTACCCTTTTCAGGAAAATAAGGAGCCAGTACTCCCCTAATCATTCTGTGCACTTGGTGCGGTCCATTTGAAGTTTGTTGCTGCCACAGAATCTGAAAAGGCAGCTTTGCAAGCCATACTTTAAATGGTCGTCCTAGCATGGAATAAATGATGAATGCAGTGGCCATTGCTATCGTGGCTTCTGCAGTTCTCCACTTTCTTAACCACCTGTGGTAATGTAACACGGCGTTGACACCAGGGGTTGAAAGGTTTTGATTTATTTATATACTTTGCTGTAGCACAATATTTTTTGATGTCATACATTTTTTTGCAAAGCATTTCTAGGGATTTTAAGTACGAAAGGATTGCCTGATCAATCATCCCCAATTACCGGCTCCAGACACCCTTTAAATTCAGGTACAGACTCCCACTCCTTTCTGTACAATTTTGATTGAGACATGTTGATTGATGTTGTAAGTTATGTCCAGGATCAAAACATTTGTGACCATCTATATTCATTGGGTTTTGTCTCGTGGAAGTACTACCACCACCACCACCACTACTACTACTGCTGCAGTCAGGGATGATTAAGTTTGCAATTTACCGAAATGGCTGCTGACGTCACTCACAACGCATTTTAGCAGCCAGACACGTGTTGTGACCGAGAACATCGTTTTTTTTTCATTTAGAGGAAAAATGCATTTTAGCGTTTGAGTCACTCATCAAAACTCCTAAAATTTTTTTTTTTTTAAGTATCTAAATTTGTTGCTAGGTGCTACATTTTGGGATGGTACCCTGAAAAGTTTCTAAATCTAGCAACAAAATTAGCTAAATTGGCATCACTGATCTCAATACTGCCGGTTGATGAGATGGTTTGCAGCCTCTTTATCCGTTCATCTGTGCACGACAATCAATCACACTATAAGATCATTTTCCATAACAATTTAACAGAAAACGCGGACAGTTTGTTAACATAACATTTATAAAGGATTTCAAAAAAGGTAAGGTAGCAACAACAACATAATAAGGTCTGTGGATATATTATCCAACTCTAAACTTAATCAAGTATCTAAAAACAGCTAAATCAGTGCTCGGTAGCCATCTTGTTGTTGTCGACCGATATAACTCTTAATAACCCGTGTAGTGTCTTATTATTATTATTATTATTGGATATAACCCATTAATACACCAGGATGTCCAGACGAGGCCAACCGGTCCGGGATGGCCCGGAGTGAAACGGGACACGGAGGAGCACCGGAAGGAGAGAAGACGGGCTCTGCAGGCCCGACACCGGGCCAACCTGGCCACCCTGTTCGAGACGCTCAACACCGTGGTCTGTCCCACATCCGACAAGATGCCTGCCAAGGTGAGAGAAATATAGAGATGGCTAAACAATCTGAAATTATCTTCCTCAGTTCCCTCCTTCATGTGGGTGTGATTAGGGGCCAACTGGTTAACTGTTGCTGGGTAGAGAGGGTGTGATTAGGGGTTAACTGTTTCTGGGTAGAGGGTGTGATTAGGGCCAAACTGGGTAGAGGGGTGTGATTAGGGGCTAACTGTTGCTGGGCAGAGAGGGGTGATTAGGGGGCTAACTGGTTAACTGTTGCTGAGAGAGGGTTGTGATTAGGGGCTAACTGTTGCTGGGTAGACAATATTGTTTTAGGGCTAACTAGGGATGGTTAACTGATTTTGCTGCAAGAGAGGGTGTGATTAGGGTTAACTGTTTCTGGGTAGAGAGGGTGTGATTAGGGGCCAACTGTTGCTGGGCCACCCTTGTGATTAGGTACTCAACTTTGGGTTAACTGTTTCTGTAGAGAGGGTGTGATTAGGGTTAACTGTTGCTGGGTAGAGAGGGTGTGATTAGGGGCTAACTGGTTAACTGTTGCTGGGGTAGAGAGGGTGTGATTAGGGGCCAACTGTTTTGGGCAGAGAGGGTGTGATTAGGGCCAACTAGGGTTCCCACCACCACTCCTAACTGTTTCTGCAGAGAGGGTGTGATTAGGGGGCTAACTGGTTAACTTTTGCTGGGAGAAGGTGTGATTAGGGGCTAACTGTTTTGGGTAGAGAGGGTGTGATTAGGGGTTAACTGTTGCTGGGTAGAGAGGGTTTGATTAGGGGCTAACTGTTTCTGGGCAGAGAGGGTGTGATTAGGGGTTTAACTGGTTAACTGTTGTTGGGTAGAGAGGGTGATTAGGGGCTAACTGGTTTAGGGATGGTGGATGAGGAGGCTAACTGTTGCTGGGTAGATTTGTGATTAGGGGCCAACTGTTTCTGGGCAGAGAGGGGGTGATTAGGGCTCAACTGGTTAACTGTTGCTGGGCAGAGAGGGTGTGATTAGGGGCCAACTGTTGTTGGGTAGACTGGGTGTGATTAGGGGCCAACTGTTTCTGGGCAGAAGGGTGTGATTAGGGGCTAACTGATAAATTAACTAACTGTTTCTGGGTAGAGAGGGTGTGATTAGGGGCTAACTGTTTCTGGGTAGAGATTTGTGATTAGGGCTAACTGGGTAGAGAGGGTGTGATTAGGGGCTAACTGTTGTTGGGTAGAGAGGGTGTGATTAGGGTTAACTGCTCCAGAGAGGGTGTGATTGGGGCTAACTGTTTCTGGGTAGAGAGGGTGGATTAGGGGGCTAACTGTTGTTGGGCAGAGAGGTTGTGATTAGGGGCAATAACTGTTAAATGCCATAGAGAGGGTGTGATTAGGGCTAACTGTTGTCTGGGTAGAGAGGGTGTGATTATGGGAAATATAAGTTGTTGGGTAAGAGGCCATGATTAGGGGCTAACTGTTTTGGGTAGAGAGGGTGTGATTAGGGGCTAACTGTTGTTGGGTAGAGAGGGTGTGATTAGGGGCCAAACCCTGGGTAGAGAGGGTGATTAACTGTTGCTGGGTAGAGAGGGGTGATTAGGGCCAACTTTAACTGTTGTTTTAGAGAGGGTGATTTGGGCCTAACTGTTGTTGGGTAGAGAGAGGTGTGATTAGGGGCTAACTGTTGCTGGGTAGAGAGGGTGTGATTAGGGTTAACTGTTTCTGGGTAGAGAGGGTGTGATTAGGGGCTAACTGTTGCTGGGTAGAGAGGGTGTGATTAGGGCTAACTGTTGCTGGGTAGAGAGGGTGTGATTATTGGCCACTGGCTAACTGTTTCTGGGTAGAGAGTGTGTGATTAGGGCCAACTGGTTAACTGTTGCTGGGTAGAGAGAGGGTGATTATTTATAACTGTTGCTGGGTAGAGAGGGTGTGATTAGGGGCTAACTGGCTAACTGTTGCTGGGTAGAGAGGGTGTGATTAGGGGCCAACTGGTTAACTGTTTCTGGGTAGAGAGGGTGTGATTAGGGGCTAACTGGCTAACTGTTGCTGGATAGAGAGGTGTGATTAGGGGCAAAACTGGTTAACTGTTGCTGGGATAGAGAGGGGTGATTAGGGCTAACTGGCTAACTGTTCTGGATAGAGAGGGTGTGATTAGGGCCAACTGGTTAACTGTTGCTGGATAGAGAGGGTGTGATTAGGGAAAAACTGGTTAACTTTGCTGGGTAGAGAGGGTGTGATTAGGGCTAACCTAACTGTTGCTGGGTAGAGAGGGTGTGATTAGGGCCAACTGGTTAACTGTTGTTGGGTAGAGAGGGTGTGATTAGGGGCTAACTGGCTAACTGTTGCTGGGTAGAGAGGGTGTGATTAGGGGCTAACTGTTGTTGGGTAGAGAGGGTGTGATTAGGGGCTAACTGTTGTTGGGTAGAGAGGGTGTGATTAGGGGCTAACTGGTTAACTGTTGTTGGGTAGAGAGGGTGTGATTAGGGGCCAACTGTTGCTGGGTAGAGAGGGTGTGATTAGGGGTTAACTGTTTCTGGGTAGAGAGGGTGTGATTAGGGGCCAACTGTTGCTGGGTAGAGAGGGTGTGATTAGGGGTTAACTGTTTCTGGGTAGAGAGGGTGTGATTAGGGCCAACTGTTTCTGGGCAGAGAGGGTGTGATTAGGGGTTAACTGTTGCTGGGTAGAGAGGGTGTGATTAGGGGCTAACTGTTGTCTGGGTAGAGAGGGTGTGATTAGGGGCTAACTGTTGTCTGGGTAGAGGGTGTGATTAGGGCTAACTGTTTCTCCTTCAGAGAGTGTGATTAGGGGCTAACTGTTGCTGGGTAGAGAGGGTGTGATTAGGGGCTAACTGTTGTTGGGTAGAGAGGGTGTGATTAGGGGCTAACTGGTAACTGTTGCTGGGTAGAGAGGGTGTGATTAGGGGCTAACTGTTGTTGGGTAGAGAGGGTGTGATTAGGGGCTAACTGTTGTTGGGTAGAGAGGTGTGATTAGGGGCTAACTGGTTAACTGTTGCTGGGTAGAGAGGGTGTGATTAGGGGCTGGTTAACTGTTGCTGGGTAGAGAGGGTGTGATTAGGGGCTAACTGTTGGGTAGAGAGGGTGTGATTAGGGGCTAACTGTAACTGGGTAGAGAGGGTGTGATTAGGGGCTAACTGTTGTTTTGGGTAGAGAGGGTGTGATTAGGGGCTAACTGTTGCTGGGTAGAGAGGGTGTGATTAGGGGCCAACTGTTTCTGGGTAGAGAGGTGTGATTAGGGGCTAACTGGTTAACTGTTTCTGGGTAGAGAGGTGTGATTAGGGCTAACTAACTGTTGCTGGGTAGAGAGGGTGTGATTAGGGGCTAACTGTTGCTGGGTAGAGAGGGGTGATTAGGGGCTAACTGTTGCTGGGTAGAGGGTGTGATTAGGGGCTAACTGTTGTTTCTGGGTAGAGAGGGTGTGATTAGGGCTAACTGTTGTTTGGGTAGAGAGGGTGTGATTAGGGGCTAACTGTTTGCTGGGTAGAGAGGGTGTGATTATGGGCTAACTGTTGCTGGGTAGGTGTGATTAGGGGCTAACTGTTGCTGGGTAGAGAGGGTGTGATTAGGGGCTAACTGTTTCTGGGTAGAGAGGGTGTGATTAGGGGCTAACTGTTGCTGGGTAGAGGGTGTGATTAGGGGCTAACTGTTGCTGGGTAGAGAGGGTGTGATTAGGGGCTAACTGTTTCTGGGTAGAGAGGGTGTGATTAGGGGCTAACTGGCTAACTGTTGCTGGGTAGAGAGGGTGTGATTTGGGGCTAACTGTTGTTGGGTAGAGAGGGTGTGATTAGGGGCTAACTGTTGCTGGGTAGAGAGGGTGTGATTAGGGGTTAACTGTTGCTGGGTAGAGGGGTGTGATTAGGGGCTAACTGTTGCTGGGTAGAGAGGGTGTGATTAGGGCTAACTGTTGCTGGGTAGAGAGGGTGTGATTAGGGGCTAACTGGCTAACTGTTGTTGGGTAGAGAGGGTGTGATTAGGGGCTAACTGGCTAACTGTTGTTGGGTAGAGAGGGTGTGATTAGGGGCTAACTGTTGCTGGGTAGAGAGGGTGTGATTAGGGGCTAACTGGCTAACTGTTGCTGGGTAGAGAGGGTGTGATTAGGGGCTAACTGGCTAACTGTTTCTGGGTAGAGAGGGTGTGATTAGGGGCTAACTGGCTAACTGTTGCTGGTAGAGAGGGTGTGATTAGGGGCTAACTGGCTAACTGTTGCTGGGTAGAGAGGGTGTGATTAGGGGCCAACTGGCTAACTGTTGCTGGGTAGAGAGGGTGTGATTAGGGGCTAACTGGTTAACTGTTGCTGGGTAGAGAGGGTGTGATTAGGGGCTAACTGGCTAACTGTTGCTGGGTAGAGAGGGTGTGATTTGGGGCTAACTGGCTAACTGTTGCTGGGTAGAGAGGGTGTGATTAGGGGCTAACTGTAACTGTTGCTGGGTAGAGAGGGTGTGATTAGGGGCTAACTGGCTAACTGTTGCTGGGTAGAGAGGGTGTGATTAGGGGCTAACTGTTGTTGGGTAGAGAGGGTGTGATTAGGGGCTAGCTGGCTAACTGTTGCTGGGTAGAGAGGGTGTGATTTGGGGTTAACTGGTTAACTGTTGCTGGGTAGAGAGGGTGTGATTAGGGGCTAACTGTTGCTGGGTAGAGAGGGTGTGATTAGGGGCTAACTGTTTCTGGGTAGAGAGGGTGTGATTAGGGGCTAACTGTTGCTGGGTAGAGGGTGTGATTAGGGGCTAACTGTTGCTGGGTAGAGAGGGTGTGATTAGGGGCTAACTGTTGTTGGGTAGAGAGGGTGTGATTAGGGGCTAACTGTTTCTGGGTAGAGAGGGGTGTGATTAGGGGCTAACTGGCTAACTGTTGCTGGGTAGAGAGGGTGTGATTAGGGGCTAACTGGCTAACTTCTGGGTAGAGAGGGTGTGATTAGGGGCTAACTGTTGCTGGGTAGAGAGGTGTGATTAGGGGCTAACTGTTGCTGGGTAGAGAGGGTGTGATTAGGGGCTAACTGTTGCTGGGTAGAGGGTGTGGGGTAACTGTTGCTGGGTAGAGAGGGTGTGATTAGGGGGCTAACTGTTGCTGGGTAGAGGGTGTGATTAGGGGCTAACTGTTGCTGGGTAGAGAGGGTGTGATTTGGGGCTAACTGTTGCTGGGTAGAGAGGGTGTGATTTGGGGGGCTAACTGTTGCTGGGTAGAGAGGGTGATTTGGGGTTAGCTGGCTAACTGTTGCTGGGTAGAGAGGGGTGTGATTTGGGGCTAGCTGGCTAACTGTTGCTGGGTAGAGGTGTGATTTGGGGCTAACTGGCTAACTGTTGGGTAGAGGGTGTGATTAGGGGCTAACTGGCTAACTGTTGCTGGGTAGAGAGGGTGTGATTAGGGGCTAACTGTTGCTGGGTAGAGAGGGTGTGATTTGGGGCTAACTGGTTAACTGTTGCTGGGTAGAGGGTGTGATTGGGGCTAGCTGGCTAACTGTTGCTGGGTAGAGAGGGGTGTGATTGGGGCTAACTAGCTAACTGTTGCTGGGTAGAGAGGGGTGTGATTGGGGGCTAACTGTTGCTGGTAGAGAGGGTGTGATTGGGGGGGCTAACTGTTGCTGGGTAGAGAGGGTGTGATTAGGGGCTAACTGTTGCTGGGTAGAGAGGTGTGATTAACTGGCTAACTGTTGCTGGCTAACTGTTGCTGGGTAGAGAGGGTGTGATTTGGGGCTAACTGGCTAACTTTCTGGGTAGAGAGGGTGTGGGATTAGGGGCTAACTGTTGCTGGGTAGAGAGGTGTGATTTGGGGCTAACTGTTTCTGGTAGAGAGGGTGTGATTTGGGGTTAGCTGGCTAACTGTTGCTGGGTAGAGAGGTGTGATTAGGGGCTAACTGTTGCTGGTAGAGAGGGGTGATTAGGGGCTGGCTAACTGTTGCTGGGTAGAGAGGGTGTGATTTGGGGTTAGGGGCTAACTGTTGCTAGAGAGGTGTGATTAGGGGCTAACTGGACTTTTCTGGGTAGGGTGTGATTTGGGGCTAACTGTTTCTGGGTGAGGGTGTGATTAGGGGGGCTAACTTTTACCTGGGTATGCAGGTGTGATCTTAGGGTTAACTGGCTAACTGTTTCTGGGTGAGGCAGTGTGATTAGGGGCTAACTGTTGCTGGGTAGAGGGTGTGATTAGGGGCTAACTGTTTCTGATCTTAAAGGGTGTGATTAGGGGTTGACTTTCTAACTGTTTCTGGGTAGGAAGTCTTGATTATGCAGGCTAACTGTTGCTGGGAGAGAGGTAGATTAGGGGCTACCTGGCTAACTGTTGCAGGTAGAGGGTGTGATTAGGGGCTAACTGGTGATGCTGGGTAGATCTTGATTAGGGGTGATGCTGGCTAACTGTTGCTGGTAGAGAGGTGTGATTTGGGGTTAGCTGGCTAACTGTTGAGGGTAGAGTGTGATTTGGGGCTACTAGCTACCTGGCTGGGAAGAGAGGGTGTGATTTGGGGTTAGCTGGCTAACTGTTGCTGGACCTAGAGAGTGTGAGCAGGCTAGCTAGCTAACTGTTGCTGGGTAGAGAGGGGTGATTTCAGCTACTAACTGTTGCTGGGTAGAAGGGTTGATTTGGGGCTAGCTAGCTAACTGTTGCTGGTAGAGGCAGTGTGATTTGGGGTTGGGCTAACTGTTGCTGGGTAGAGTGGGTGTGATTTGGGGCAGCTAGCTAACTGTTGCTGGGTAGAGCAGGTGTGATTTGGGGCTAACTGTTGCTGGATAGGTGTGCAGGGCTAGCTAGCTAACTGTTGCTGGGTACAGAGGGTGATTGTGGCTAGCTGGCTAACTGTTGCTGGATAGAGAGTGTGATTTGGGAACAGCTATTAACTGTTGCTGGGTAGAGAGGGTGTGATTTGGGGCTAGCTGGCTAACTGTTGCTGGGAAGAGGGTGATTTGGGAACAGGGGCTAACTGTTGCTATAGAAGGGGGTGATTTGGGGGCTATTTAACTGTTGCTGGGTAACAGGGTGTTATTTGGTCTAGCTGGCTAACTGTTGGGTTAACTGGTTAGAACAGCTGGTTAACTGTTGCTAGGAACAGGGGTTAACTGGTCTAGCTGGCTAACTGTTGCTGGGAACAGTGGGGGTGATTTGGTCTGGCTAACTGTTGCTGGTTAAGAGAGTGATTGGGGCTAGCTGGCTAACTGTTGCTGGATAACAGTGTGATTGGGTTAGCTGGTCTACTGGAACTGGGTTAACTGGTGATTTGGGGAACAGGGGGTTAACTGTTCTAGGAACAGGGTGATTTGGGCTAGGAACTGTTGCTGGGTTAGGGTGATTTAGGAACAGTGGCTAACTGTTGCTGGGTACAGGGGGTGATTTGGGTCTAGCTGGCTAACTGTTGCTGGGAACAGAAAGTGTGATTTGGTAGGGAGGGTAACTTTTCTGATTCAAAGTTACTGGGGTTACTTTCTCTAGTGGGTTAACTGGTCTAGGAACAGTGGGTGATTAACTGGTGATGAACAGTGGGTTATCTGGTTAGGAACAGTGGGTTAACTGGTCTGGTGAACAGGTTGTTAACTGGTGATGAACAGTGGGTTGAACAGGGGTTAACTGGTAGGAACAGGGGGTTAACTGGTGATGCAGGAACTTCACCTACCTGGTGTGGGTTAACTGGTCTAGGTGAGTGGGTTTGATCTTCACCTACCTGGTCTAGGAACAGGGGTCTTCATACAGGTTATCTTCTACCTGATCTTCACCTACCTGGTGGTAGAACAGGGATCTTCACCTACCTGGTGAGGCAGGTAGATCTTCAACCTGGTGATGCAGGTAGATCTTCAACCTGGGTGTATTATGGAGGTGGAAACCTCAGTTGAATGTGTTGTGTAGGTGTGGTTAATGTTGTCTGGTCGGTCAGTGGAAGATCTTGGACCACGCCAAAGGATTTCTGAAAGAGCAGGAAGCCCACCTGAGCAGACTGATGCTACTGAAAGGTGAGAGGGCCCAATGCCCTTTTGATGTGTACAGAAAAGCTCTGGATTAAGGGCACGGTTTCTTATTGACCGACATGTGTTTTAGGGATATTCCTCGGTCTAGGAAGACGGGGTGCAGCTTGGAGGAAGTGAGGGCAGGTAACAGGAGGCTGCAGTCACACAGCAGGTACACTACTACCATTGACATACACCAGGAACCCACTGTTCCTAGGAGTCAGTTAAGAACTAATTCTTATTTACAATGACGGCCTACCGGGGGAACAGTGGGTTAACTGGTCTAGGAACAGTGGGTTAACTGGTCTGGGAACAGTGGGTTAACTGGTCTAGGAACAGTGGGTTAACTGGTCTAGGAACAGGGGGTTAACTGGAGGAACAGTGGGTTAACTTGGTCAGGAACTACCTGGGTTAACTGGTCCAGGAACAGTGGGTTAACTGGTCTAGGAACACTGGCTACCTGGCTGGAACAGTGGGTCCAACGCTCTAACCACTAGGCTACCTGCTGGTTACTGGGTCCAACGCTCTAACCACTAGGCTACCTGCTGGTTACTGGTCCAACGCTCTAACCACTAGGCTACCTGCTGGTTACTAGTCCAACGCTCTAACCACTAGGCTACCTGCTGGTTACTAGTCCAACGCTCTAACCACTAGGCTACCTGCTGGTTACTAGTCCAACGCTCTAACCACTAGGCTACCTGCTGGTTACTAGTCCAACGCTCTAACCAGTAGGCTACCTGCTGGTTACAGTCCAACGCTCTAACCACTAGGCTACCTGCTGGTTACTAGTCCAACGCTCTAACCACTAGGCTACCTGCTGGTTACTAGTCCAACGCTCTAACCACTAGGCTACCTGCTGGTTACTAGTCCAACGCTCTAACCACTAGGCTACCTGCTGGTTACTAGTCCAACGCTCTAACCACTAGGCTACCTGCTGGTTACTAGTCCAACGCTCTAACCACTAGGCTACCTGCTGGTTACTAGTCCAACGCTCTAACCACTAGGCTACCTGCTGGTTACTAGTCCAACGCTCTAACCACTAGGCTACCTGCTGGTTACTAGTCCAACGCTCTAACCACTAGGCTACCTGCTGGTTACTAGTCCAACGCTCTAACCACTAGGCTACCTGCTGGTTACAGTCCAACGCTCTAACCACTAGGCTACCTGGCTGGTTACTAGTCCAACGCTCTAACCACTAGGCTACCTGGCTGGTTACTAGTCCAACGCTCTAACCACTAGGCTACCAGGCTGGTTACTGGTCCAACGCTCTAACCACTAGGCTACCTGCTGGTTACTGGTGCAACGCTCTAACGGGTTAGGCTACCAGTGGAACTGGTTACTGGTTTCCAACGAGTCTGAACAGGTGGGAGGAAAAACCTACCTGCTGGTTACTAGTCCAACGCAGTCTAACCACAGGCTACCTCCCTAGGGCCCTAACCATGGCTACCTGGGTTACTAGTCCAACGCTCTAACCACAGGCTCCCTGGGCTGAGTCAACGCGATGACCGTGGGCTACCTGGGTTAAGTCCAAGCTCTAGCCCCCAGGGCCTACCTGCTGGTTAAGACAGTTAACAACAAGCCCCTGGGCCCCTACGTGGGTTACTAGTTAACAACAGCAGCTCCCAGGGCTACCTGCTGGGTTAAGGCAACGTTAACCACAGCAGCTCCCTGGGCCCCGATGCCGTGGGTTAAGGCAGTTAACAACAGCAGCTCCCAGGGCTACGATGCGTGGGTTAAGGCAGTTAACCACAGCAGCTCCCTGGGCCCGATGACGTGGGTTAAGGCTGGTTAACAACAGCAGCTCCCTGGGCCCCGATGCGTGGGTTAAGACAGTTAACCACTAGCTCCCTGGGCCCTGGTTACGTGGGTTAAGACAGTTAACAACAGCAGCTCCCTGGGCCCGATGACGTAGGTTACCCTGGTTAACAACGCAGCTCCCTGGGCCCTGCTGATTACGTGGGTTAAGACATTAACCACAGCAGCTACCCTGGTTACCCATAACCGTATTGATCATCAACAGTTCTATACCACTAGGCCCCCATGTGGGTTAAGATCAACAGCAGCTCCCTGGGTTATGCGTGGTTATCTACCCACGTTAACCACAGCAGCTACCCTGTTATTGATCATTTACCCAGGTTATTGAGTTCAATCTCCCTACCCATGGGTTATTGACGTTAACACAGCAGCTCCTGGGCCCCGATGTTATTGATCAGTTACCCATGTTAGCTTGATCCCGATGAAAGGTTGTTATTGATCAGCTACCCGATGGCGTGGGTTATTGATCAGCTCCCTGGGCCCCATGACGTTATTGAGCCCCTGCCCCTACTGGGTTGAGCCAGCTCTGGGGTTTTGGTTCACTGCCCCTCTCTGACCCATGAGGGTTTGAGCCCATCTGCCCCATGTTATTGATCCAGAGGGTTTGTGGGTCTAAGTTATTGCCATTTGATGTTCTGAGTCAGTAGGGTTTTGGTCATCTACCCATGTTATTGATCATTTCATGTTATTGATCATCTACCCTTTATTGATCATCTACCCATGTTATTGTCATACCCATGTTATTGATCATCTACCCATGTTATTGATCATCTACCCATGTTATTGGTCATCTACCCATGTTATTGATCATTTACCCATGTTATTGATCAACTACCCATGTTATTGCTCATCTACCCATGTTATTGATCAACTACAGTTGTTTAAATACATCTACCCATGTTATTGATCATCTACCCATGTTATTGATCATCTACCCATGTTATTGATCATCTACCCATGTTATTGATCATCTACCCATGTTATTGATCATCTACCCATGTTATTGATCATCTACCCATGTTATTGATCATCTACCCATGTTATTGATCATCTACCCATGTTATTGATCATCTACCCATGTTATTGATCATCTACCCATGTTATTGATCATCTACCCATGATCATTATTGATGATCATCTACCCATGTTATTGATCATCTACCCATGTTATTGATCATCTACCCATGTTATTGATCATGTTATTGATCTACCCATGTTATTGATCATCTACCCATGTTATTGATCATCTACCCATGTTATTGATCATCTACCCATGTTATTGATCATCTACCCATGTTATTGATCATCTACCCATGTTATTGATCATCTACCCATGTTATTGATCATCTACCCATGTTATTGATCATCTACCCATGTTATTGATCATCTACCCATGTTATTGATCATCTACCCATGTTATTGATCATCTACCCATGTTATTGATCATCTACCCATGTTATTGCTCATCTACCCATGTTATTGATCATCTACAGTTGTTTAAATACATCTACCCATGTTATTGATCATCTACCCATGTTATTGATCAACTACCCATGTTATTGATCATCTACCCATGTTATTGATCATCTACCCATGTTATTGATCATCTACCCATGTTATTGATCATCTACCCATGTTATTGATCATCTACCCATGTTATTGATCATCTACCCATGTTATTGATCATCTACCCATGTTATTGATCATCTACCCATGTTATTGATCATCTACCCATGTTATTGATCATCTACCCATGTTATTGATCATCTACCCATGTTATTGATCAACTACCCATGTTATTGATCATCTACCCATGTTATTGATCATCTACCCATGTTATTGATCATCTACCCATGTTATTGATCATCTACCCATGTTATTGATCAACTACCCATGTTATTGATCATCTCAGTTGTTTATTGATCATCTACCCATGTTATTGATCATCTACCCATGTTATTGATCATCTACCCATGTTATTGATCATCTACCCATGTTATTGATCATCTACCCATGTTATTGATCATCTACCCATGTTATTGATCATCTACCCATGTTATTGATCATCTACCCATGTTATTGATCATCTACCCATGTTATTGATCATCTACCCATGTTATTGATCATCTACCCATGTTATTGATCAACTACCCATGTTATTGATCATCTACCCATGTTATTGATCATCTACCCATGTTATTGATCATCTACCCATGTTATTGATCATCTACCCATGTTATTGATCATCTACCCATGTTATTGATCATCTACAGTTGTTTGATCATCTACCCATGTTATTGATCAACTACCCATGTTATTGATCAACTACCCATGTTATTGATCATCTACAGTTGTTTATCATCTACCCATGTTATTGATCAATTTCTATTGTTATTGATCATGTCAATTGTTTATTTTCATCTACATGTTATTGATCAACTACCCATGTTATTGATCATCTACTCCTATTTCATCTACCCATGTTATTGATCATCTACCCATGTTATTGATCTCTACAGTTGTTTATATACATCTACCCATGTTATTGATCAACTACCCATGTTATTGATCATCTCCCTCCTCCCCTCCCTACCCATGTTATTGATCATCTACCCATGTTCCCCTCCCTACCCATGTTATTCTCTCCCAGTTGTCCCTCCCCCCCATCCTTGATCCCCTACCCCTGTTATTGATCATCTACCCATGTTATTGATCCCCTACCCTTATTGATAAACCCCCCATGTTATTGATCATCTACCCCTGTTATTGATCATCTACCCATGTTATTGATCCCTACCCATCCCCTGATCATCTACCCATGTTATTGATCATCTACCCATGTTCCCCTCCCTACCCATCCCTTATTGATCATCTACCCATGTTATTGATCCCTACCCCTCCTCCTTCTCTCCCCTCCCCCCCTTCCTTCTTGATCCCCTCCCTCCCTGATCTCCCCATGTTATTGATCATCTACAGTTGTTATTGATCTACCCCCTGCTCATCTACCCATGTTATTGATCAACTACCCATGTTATTGATCCCCTACCCATGTTATTGATCAACTACTCATGTTATTGATCATCTACCCATGTTATTGATCATCTACCCATGTTATTGATCATCTACCCATGTTATTGATCATCTACAGTTGTTTATACTCATCTACCCATTGTATTGATCATCTACCCATGTTATTGATCATCTACCCATGTTATTGATCAACTACAGTTGTTTATACTCATCTACCCATTGTATTGATCAACTACCCATGTTATTGATCAACTACCCATGTTATTGATCATCTACAGTTGTTTATACACAACACTTACATGTAAAATCAATTTCTATTGTTATTGTAGATGTCAATTAGCTTATTTTTTCAGTTTTTTTTTCTCAGTCTTTTCAGTCTTTTCAGTCTCTTTCTCCTCCCCCTCCCCTCCCCTCCTCTCCTCCTTCCCCCCCTCCTCCTCCCCCCCCCTCCCCCCCTCCCCTCTCCCTGCGCTCCAGAAGACCTGGTGGCCACAGACGTCATGACGGAGCTGACGGAGAGGACCTGACTGAGACCAGTGAGGAAGACTCTGCGGAGGAGACTCTGGATGACTCCGCCCCTCTCAGACCTCCATCAACTCTCTAACCAACATCCTGGAGTTTGAAGGGTGGGGGCTCGCGCCAGGGTTAACGAGTAGCGAACAGCAACATCGCTAGCCTATGGCAATCTACTATAGGAGAAAAGTTTAGGCCACCTATTCTATTGGTCAGCTTGTCGAGAAAGAAATAGCCTGTGACAAACAGACTCTGGGACAGTTTTGGGACGATAGATCCCAGATTCATACGACCAATAGGATTTATATATAAGGAATATGTGTATATATATATTTATATATAAGCAATATATGTATATATATTTATATATTTATATGTATATATATTTATATATTTATGTATACAGTTGAAGTCGAAGTTTACATACACCTTAGCAAAAAATATATTTAATAATAATAATAATAATAATAATAAATATATTTAAATATATTTAAACTTAAACTTTAAACTTAAAGTTTTTCCACAATTCCTGACATTTAATCCGAGTAGAAATTCCCTGTCTTCGGTCTGTTAGGATCACCACTTTATTTTAAGAATGTGAAATGTCAGAATAATAGTAGAGAGAGTGATTTATTTCAGCTTTTATTTCTTTCATCACATTCCCAGTGGGTCAGAAGTTTACATTCACTCAATTAGTA
Source organism: Oncorhynchus keta (assembly GCF_023373465.1). Taxonomy (NCBI): domain Eukaryota; kingdom Metazoa; phylum Chordata; class Actinopteri; order Salmoniformes; family Salmonidae; genus Oncorhynchus; species Oncorhynchus keta. Next base: position 24,318 of record NW_026288691.1, read on the forward strand.
TTTGGTAGCATTGCCTATAAATTGTTTAACTTGGGTGAAAAGTTTCAGGTAGCCTTCCACAAGCTTCCCACAATAAGTTGGGTGAATTTTGTCCCATTCCTCCTGACAGAGCTGGTGTGACTGAGTCAGGTTTGTAGGCCTCCTTGCTCGCACACACTTTTTCAGTTCTGCCCACAAATGTTCTATGGGATTGAGGTCAGGGCTTTGTGATGGCCACTCCAATACCTTGACTTTGTTGTCTTTAAGCCATTTTGCCTCAACTTATGCTTGGGGTCGTTGTCCATCTGGAAGACTCATTTGCAACCAAGCTTTAACTTCTGTGAACTGGTATTTACATCAGTGTAGAGGCTATACAGCTGACCATCAGTGTAGAGGCTATACAGCTGACCATCAGTGTAGAGGCTATACAGCTGACCAGTCAACTGGTATTTCCATCAGTGTAGAGGCTATACAGCTGACCATCAGTGTAGAGGCTATACAGCTGACCATCAGTGTAGAGGCTATACAGCTGACCATCAGTGTAGAGGCTATACAGCTGACCATCAGTGTAGAGGCTATACAGCTGACCATCAGTGTAGAGGCTATACAGCTGACCCTCAGTGTAGAGGCTATACAGCTGACCATCAGTGTAGAGGCTATACAGCTGACCATCAGTGTAGAGGCTATACAGCTGACCATCAGTGTAGAGGCTATACAGCTGACCATCAGTGTAGAGGCTATACAGCTGAGGCCAGCCGACCTCAGTGTAGAGGCTATACAGCTGACCCTCAGTGTAGAGGCTATACAGCTGACCATCAGTGTAGAGGCTATACAGCTGACCATCAGTGTAGAGGCTATACAGCTGACCATCAGTGTAGAGGCTATACAGCTGACCATCAGTGTAGAGGCTATACAGCTGACCATCAGTGTAGAGGCTATACAGCTGACCATCAGTGTAGAGGCTATACAGCTGACCATCAGTGTAGAGGCTATACAGCTGACCATCAGTGTAGAGGCTATACAGCTGACCATCAGTGTAGAGGCTATACAGCTGACCATCAGTGTAGAGGCTATACAGCTGACCATCAGTGTAGAGGCTATACAGCTGACCATCAGTGTAGAGGCTATACAGCTGACCAGTCAACTGGTATTTCCATCAATGTAGAGGCTATACAGCTGACCATCAGTGTAGAGGCTATACAGCTGACCATCAGTGTAGAGGCTATACAGCTGACCAGTCAACTGGTATTTACATCAGTGTAGAGGCTATACAGCCGACCATCAGTGTAGAGGCTATACAGCTGACCATCAGTGTAGAGGCTATACAGCTGACTATCAGTGTAGAGGCTATACAGCTGACCATCAGTGTAGAGGCTATACAGCTGACCATCAGTGTAGAGGCTATACAGCTGACCAGTCAACTGGTATTTACATCAGTGTAGAGGCTATACAGCCGACCATCAGTGTGGAGGCTATACAGCTGACCATCAGTGTAGAGGCTATACAGCTGACCATCAGTGTAGAGGCTATACAGCTGACCCTCAGTGTAGAGGCTATACAGCTGACCAGTCAACTGGTATTTCCATCAGTGTAGAGGCTATACAGCTGACCATCAGTGTAGAGGCTATACAGCTGACCATCAGTGTAGAGGCTATACAGCTGACCAGTCAACTGGTATTTCCATCAGTGTAGAGGCTATACAGCCGACCATCAGTGTAGAGGCTATACAGCTGACCAGTCAACTGGTATTTCCATCAGTGTAGAGGCTATACAGCTGACCATCAGTGTGGAGGCTATACAGCCGACCATCAGTGTAGAGGCTATACAGCTGACCATCAGTGTAGAGGCTATACAGCCGGCCATCAGTGTAGAGGCTATACAGCCGACCATCAGTGTAGAGGCTATACAGCTGACCATCAGTGTAGAGGCTATACAGCTGACCATCAGTGTAGAGGCTATACAGCTGACTATCAGTGTAGAGGCTATACAGCTGACCATCAGTGTAGAGGCTATACAGCTGACCATCAGTGTAGAGGCTATACAGCTGACCATCAGTGTAGAGGCTATACAGCTGACCATCAGTGTAGAGGCTATACAGCTGACCATCAGTGTAGAGGCTATACAGCTGACCATCAGTGTAGAGGCTATACAGCCGACCATCAGTGTAGAGGCTATACAGCTGACCATCAGTGTAGAGGCTATACAGCTGACCATCAATGTAGAGGCTATACAGCTGACCATCAGTGTAGAGGCTATACAGCTGACCCTCAGTGTAGAGACTATACAGCTGACCATCAGTGTAGAGGCTATACAGCTGACCATCAGTGTAGAGGCCATACAGCTGACCATCAGTGTAGAGGCTATACAGCTGACCATCAGTGTAGAGGCTATACAGCCGACCATCAGTGTAGAGGCTATACAGCTGACCATCAGTGTGGAGGCTATACAGCCGACCAGTCAACTGGTATTTCCATCAGTGTAGAGGCTATACAGCTGATCATCAGTGTAGAGGCTATACAGCTGACCATCAGTGTAGAGGCTATACAGCTGACCCTCAGTGTGGAGGCTATACAGCCGACCATCAGTGTGGAGGCTATACAGCCGACCATCAGTGTGGAGGCTATACAGCTGACCATCAGTGTGGAGGCTATACAGCCGACCATCAGTGTGGAGGCTATACAGCTGACCATCAGTGTGGAGGCTATACAGCCGACCATCAGTGTAGAGGCTATACAGCTGACCATCAGTGTAGAGGCTATACAGCTGACCATCAGTGTAGAGGCTATACAGCTGACCATCAGTGTAGAGGCTATACAGCTGACCATCAGTGTAGAGGCTATACAGCTGACCATCAGTGTGGAGGCTATACAGCCGACCATCAGTGTGGAGGCTATACAGCTGACCATCAGTGTAGAGGCTATACAGCTGACCATCAGTGTAGAGGCTATACAGCCGACCATCAGTGTGGAGGCTATACAGCTGACCATCAGTGTAGAGGCTATACAGCTGACCATCAGTGTAGAGGCTATACAGCCGACCATCAGTGTAGAGGCTATACAGCCGACCATCAGTGTAGAGGCTATACAGCCGACCATCAGTGTAGAGGCTATACAGCCGACCATCAGTGTAGAGGCTATACAGCCGACCATCAGTGTGGAGGCTATACAGCCGACCATCAGTGTGGAGGCTATACAGCTGACCATCAGTGTAGAGGCTATACAGCCGACCATCAGTGTGGAGGCTATACAGCCGACCATCAGTGTGGAGGCTATACGGAGGCTATACAGCTGACCATCAGTGTAGAGGCTATACAGCTGACCATCAGTGTAGAGGCTATACAGCTGACCATCAGTGTAGAGGCTATACAGCCGACCATCAGTGTAGAGGCTATACAGCCGACCATCAGTGTAGAGGCTATACAGCTGACCATCAGTGTAGAGGCTATACAGCTGACCATCAGTGTAGAGGCTATACAGCTGACCATCAGTGTAGAGGCTATACAGCTGACCATCAGTGTAGAGGCTATACAGCTGACCATCAGTGTAGAGGCTATACAGCTGACCATCAGTGTGGAGGCTATACAGCTGACCATCAGTGTAGAGGCTATACAGCTGACCATCAGTGTAGAGGCTATACAGCTGACCATCAGTGTAGAGGCTATACAGCTGACCATCAGTGTAGAGGCTATACAGCTGACCATCAGTGTAGAGGCTATACAGCTGACCATCAGTGTAGAGGCTATACAGCTGACCATCAGTGTAGAGGCTATACAGCTGACCATCAGTGTAGAGGCTATACAGCTGACCATCAGTGTAGAGGCTATACAGCTGACCATCAGTGTAGAGGCTATACAGCTGACCAGTCAACTGGTATTTCCATCAGTGTAGAGGCTATACAGCTGACCATCAGTGTAGAGGCTATACAGCTGACCATCAGTGTAGAGGCTATACAGCTGACCCTCAGTGTAGAGGCTATACAGCTGACCCTCAGTGTAGAGGCTATACAGCTGACCCTCAGTGTAGAGGCTATACAGCTGACCATCAGTGTAGAGGCTATACAGCTGACCATCAGTGTAGAGGCTATACAGCTATCCATCAGTGTAGAGGCTATACAGCTGACCATCAGTGTAGAGGCTATACAGCTGACCAGTCAACTGGTATTTCCATCAGTGTAGAGGCTATACAGCTGACCCTCAGTGTAGAGGCTATACAGCTGACTCTCAGTGTAGAGGCTATACAGCTGACCATCAGTGTAGAGGCTATACAGCTGACCATCAGTGTAGAGGCTATACAGCTGACCAGTCAACTGGTATTTCCATCAGTGTAGAGGCTATACAGCTGACCATCAGTGTAGAGGCTATACAGCTGACCATCAGTGTAGAGGCTATACAGCTGACCATCAGTGTAGAGGCTATACAGCTGACCATCAGTGTAGAGGCTATACAGCTGACCAGTCAACTGGTATTTCCATCAGTGTAGAGGCTATACAGCTGGTCATCAGTGTAGAGGCTATACAGCTGACCATCAGTGTAGAGGCTATACAGCTGACCATCAGTGTAGAGGCTATACAGCCGACCATCAGTGTAGAGGCTATACAGCTGACCATCAGTGTAGAGGCTATACAGCTGACCATCAGTGTAGAGGCTATACAGCTGACCATCAGTGTAGAGGCTATACAGCTGACCATCAGTGTAGAGGCTATACAGCTGACCATCAGTGTAGAGGCTATACAGCTGACCATCAGTGTAGAGGCTATACAGCTGACCATCAGTGTGGAGGCTATACAGCTGACCATCAGTGTAGAGGCTATACAGCTGACCATCGGTGTAGAGGCTATACAGCTGACCAGTCAACTGGTATTTCCATCAGTGTAGAGGCTATACAGCTGACCATCAGTGTAGAGGCTATACAGCTGACCATCAGTGTAGAGGCTATACAGCTGACCATCAGTGTAGAGGCTATACAGCTGACCATCAGTGTAGAGGCTATACAGCTGACCATCAGTGTAGAGGCTATACAGCTGACCATCAGTGTGGAGGCTATACAGCTGACCATCAGTGTGGAGGCTATACAGCTGACCATCAGTGTAGAGGCTATACAGCTGACCATCAGTGTAGAGGCTATACAGCTGACCATCAGTGTAGAGGCTATACAGCTGACCATCAGTGTAGAGGCTATACAGCTGACCATCAGTGTAGAGGCTATACAGCTGACCATCAGTGTAGAGGCTATACAGCTGACCATCAGTGTAGAGGCTATACAGCTGACCATCAGTGTAGAGGCTATACAGCTGACCATCAGTGTAGAGGCTATACAGCTGACCATCAGTGTAGAGGCTATACAGCTGACCAGTCAACTGGTATTTCCATCAGTGTAGAGGCTTTACAGCTGACCCTCAGTGTAGAGGCTATACAGCTGACTCTCAGTGTAGAGGCTATACAGCTGACCATCAGTGTAGAGGCTATACAGCTGACCATCAGTGTAGAGGCTATACAGCTGACCAGTCAACTGGTATTTCCATCAGTGTAGAGGCTATACAGCTGACCATCAGTGTAGAGGCTATACAGCTGACCATCAGTGTAGAGGCTATACAGCTGACCAGTCAACTGGTATTTCCATCAGTGTAGAGGCTATACAGCTGACCATCAGTGTAGAGGCTATACAGCTGACCCTCAGTGTAGAGGCTATACAGCTGACCCTCAGTGTAGAGGCTATACAGCTGACCATCAGTGTAGAGGCTATACAGCTGACCATCAGTGTAGAGGCTATACAGCTGGCCATCAGTGTAGAGGCTATACAGCTGACCATCAGTGTAGAGGCTATACAGCTGACCATCAGTGTAGAGGCTATACAGCTGACCATCAGTGTAGAGGCTATACAGCTGACCATCAGTGTAGAGGCTATACAGCTGACCATCAGTGTAGAGGCTATACAGCTGACCATCAGTGTAGAGGCTATACAGCTGACCATCAGTGTAGAGGCTATACAGCTGACCATCAGTGTAGAGGCTATACAGCTGACCATCAGTGTAGAGGCTATACAGCTGACCATCAGTGTAGAGGCTATACAGCTGACCATCAGTGTAGAGGCTATACAGCTGACCATCAGTGTAGAGGCTATACAGCTGACCATCAGTGTAGAGGCTATACAGCTGACCATCAGTGTAGAGGCTATACAGCCGACCATCAGTGTAGAGGCTATACAGCTGACCATCAGTGTGGAGGCTATACAGCTGACCATCAGTGTAGAGGCTATACAGCTGACCATCAGTGTAGAGGCTATACAGCTGACCATCAGTGTGGAGGCTATACAGCTGACCATCAGTGTAGAGGCTATAGAGCTGACCATCAGTGTAGAGGCTATACAGCTGACCAGTCAACTGGTATTTCCATCAGTGTAGAGGCTATACAGCTGACCATCAGTGTAGAGGCTATACAGCTGACCATCAGTGTAGAGGCTATACAGCTGACCATCAGTGTAGAGGCTATACAGCTGACCATCAGTGTAGAGGCTATACAGCTGACCATCAGTGTAGAGGCTATACAGCTGACCATCAGTGTAGAGGCTATACAGCTGACCATCAGTGTAGAGGCTATACAGCTGACCATCAGTGTAGAGGCTATACAGCTGACCCTCAGTGTAGAGGCTATACAGCTGACCAGTCAACTGGTATTTTTGTTTATAGACCAAACTATTGACAGTCTGATTATATTATAATATATAATATATAATTCTGTCCCTGCCTTCGTCTCAGTTGAAGCTACTCCCCAAAATCCAAATTAAACTGAAGTCATATTTTTTTTTATTAACAATCTGCCAGAATTTCAGCCTTGTCTGGTTGCTTCTATTGGATGTCTCCGTTGAGATGTTTTAACTGTCCATAGTGCGTTGAGTTAGTGCTCTCCTGGCCTGTGACTGGGGATCAAGGATTCAGCACGAGGGGATTTATAGCTGGGGGCACTGAGGTGCACCTCTGACCATGGGAGAGGGGTTTAAAAAAGGAACTCGTTCTTTTCACCAAATTAATGTATAACCTCCATAAAACAATGATCTATCTCTCTCTCCCCATCACCCTCTCTCTCCCATCCCTATCTCTCTCTCTCCCCAATCACCCTCTCTCTCTCCCCATCACTCTCCCCAATCCCTCTCTCTCTCCCCATCACTCTCTCCCCCATCCCACTCCACCATCTCTCTATTTCTCCCCAGGTACTTGTTGTTCTACAGACAGACACTGGAGAAGTTGGTTTGTAGCGGTGTGCTGAGCCCGGGACAGACTGGTCTGGCTGTAGTATCTGAAGCTATCTCAGGCCTGTGGGATAGCTTCTCTCCAGAGCGCCGGGCAGCCTACCAGACCTGTCCCCCCCAGCAGAGCACCCTGGGCTGGGAAGGGCCGCCAGAGACACCCCCTAATCTTGTTCCAGACACCCACCTCCACCTCACGCTCCACCCCTCCACTCAGGCAAACAGCCAGGGAGCCTCTTCTCCTTCTAGCTATGAAGAGGTGGGTACAGCTTTCCTTAATCAATTAGTTAATCAATTGTTTAATTGATTACTGGATTTGAATTGATTTGGCCAAGTGGCGCGGCGGTCTAAGGCATTGCATCTCCGTGCTAGAGGCGTCACTACAGACCCTGGTTCGATCCCCAGGCCGTTTTCTTGAAGATTACTCCGAGACCCATCCGCTGCAGCTCTGTCGGCGTCACTACAGACCCTGGTTCGATCCCCAGCCCGTTTTCTTGAAGATCACTCCGAGACCCATCCGCTGCAGCTCTGTCGGCGTCACTACAGACCCTGGTTCGATCCCCAGCCCGTTTTCTTGAAGATCACTCCGAGACCCATCCGCTGCAGCTCTGTCGGCGTCACTACAGACCCTGGTTCGATCCCCAGGCCGTTTTCTTGAAGATCACTCCGAGACCCATCCGCTGTCGGCCATTGACTTGTCGTTCCCACCAGCCATCCACACAGCCATCCGCTGTCATCAAATGGACTCATGGTATAAGCTACTAGTTCTGACTGAGCTCGATCGTCATGAAACGCAAATACAGCGATGAGTTTCTCTCTCTTAGTGTCACCGCAAACGTTGAGGAATAAACGGGAGCGCCCACAAGGGGAAGTGCTGAGTAATGAGTCTCTGAAAACCAAATAAATTAATAAAACGACACGTCCTGATCAAACACAGTGTGACGGTAAACCCAGGGAGGTCGTTCAGAGCAGGATGCTTCTGGGAAACGGTCCTTCTGGGAAACGGTCCTTCTGGGAAACGGTGCTTCTGGGAAACGGTCCTTCTGGGAAACGGTCCTTCGGGAAACGGTCCTTCAGGGAAACGGTCCTTCGGGAAACGGTCCTTCTGGGAAACGGTCCTTCTGGGAAACGGTCCTTCTGGGAAACGGTCCTTCTGGGAAACGGTCCTTCTGGGAAACGGTCCTTCTGGGAAACGGTCCTTCTGGGAAACGGTCCTTCTGGGAAACGGTCCTTCTGGGAAACGGTCCTTCTGGGAATCGGTCTTTCTGGGAATCGGTCATTCTGGGAAACAGTCCTTCTGGGAAACAGTCCTTCTGGGAAACAGTGATTCAGGGAAACAGTAGCTCTGGGAAACAGTCCTTCAGGGAATCTGGGAAACAGTCCTTCTGGGAAATGGTCTTTCTGGGAAACGGTCTTTCTGGGAAACGGTCCTTCTGGGAAACAGTCTTTCTGGGAATCGGTCATTCTGGGAAACGGTCATTCTGGGAAACAGTCCTTCTTGGAAACAGTCCTTCTGGGAAACGGTGATTCAGGGAAACAGTAGCTCTGGGAAACAGTCCTTCAGGGAATCTGGGAAACAGTCCTTCTGGGAAACAGTCCTTCTGGGAAACAGTCCTTCTGGGAAACAGTGCTTTGACAGTGGATAGTAGTAGATGTTTCTCTTTCTAACAATCCCCTGGCCTTGTACACAGCTAATAGCTGACTGAGAACCCACTCACACAGTTCTGGCTGGTTCATATACCACAGGAAGTGGTATCCTGTCTGACGGAGAACCTACTCACACAGTTCTGGGTTCATCTACAACAGGAAGTGGTCTCCTGTCAGACTGAGAACTCACTCACACAGTTCTGGGTTCATCTACAACAGGAAGTGGTCTCCTGTCTAACTGAGGACCCACTCACACAGTTCTGGGTTCATCTACAACAGGAAGTGGTATCCTGTCTGACTGAGAACCCACTCACACAGTTCTGGGTTCATCTACAACAGGAAGTGGTATCCTGTCTGACTGAGAACCCACTCACACAGTTCTGGGTTCATCTACAACAGGAAGTGGTATCCTGTCTGACTGAGAACCCACTCACACAGTTCTGGGTTCATCTACAACAGGAAGTGGTATCCTGTCTGACTGAGGACCCACTCACACAGTTCTGGGTTCATCTACAACAGGAAGTGGTCTCCTGTCTGACTGAGAACCCACTCACACAGTTCTGGGTTCATCTACAACAGGAAGTGGTCTCCTCTGACTGAGAACCCACTCACACAGTTCTGGGTTCATCTACAACAGGAAGTGGTCTCCTGTCTGACTGAGAACCCACTCACACAGTTCTGGGTTCATCTACAACAGGAAGTGGTCTCCTGTCTGACTGAGAACCCACTCACACAGTTCTGGGTTCATCTACAACAGGAAGTGGTCTCCTGTCTGACTGAGAACCCACTCACACAGTTCTGGGTTCATCTACAACAGGAAGTGGTCTCCTGTCTGACTGAGAACCCACTCACACAGTTCTGGGTTCATCTACAACAGGAAGTGGTCTCCTGTCTGACTGAGAACCCACTCACACAGTTCTGGGTTGTTCATCTCCAACAGGAAGTGGCCTCCTGCCTGACTGAGGAAGCAGTAAATGTTCTGGTCCAGCACCACGTACCCGTGTCAGTCCGGGTTCTCAACTCTGGCGGCGTACTTAAGAAAAAACAAGTACAGAAACAGACTCAATGCCGAGTATCACCTCGTCTGAAATGTATCACCTCTGAGTCTAAAACCTGAGCCCAGAATAGATGGGTTTGTTGAAAACTTCAACCTGTGGGATTTAATCAATCGGTTTATTCATGTTCAGAATTTAAAACAAATATTGTATTTTTAAACAGCACCAGTTCCAACTTAGACAGATAAAGAGTGTTTTTAACGAGGAGCAATGCTGCCCTACCAAGCCACAAGGCACTAACTGCTCGTTTGGTCTAAAATGAGTTTGTGTCATGTTCTGCTACATTAAATACAAGTTTAATCACTTGGACAAGTATCCTGCCTCGTATTGTGGTCAGGAGAAGATGAAAATGTTAACAGTAACTGGATGAAGATACTATGAATAGATAGAGATACTATGAATGGATATGAATAGATAGAGATACTATGAATAGATAGAGATACTATGAATGGATATGAATAGATAGAGATACTATGAATGGATAGAGATACTATGAATAGATAGATATACTATGAATAGATAGAGATACTATGAATAGATAGAGATACTATGAATGGATATGAATAGATAGAGATACTATGAATGGATAGAGATACTATGAATAGATAGATATACTATGAATAGATAGAGATACTATGAATGGATAGAGATACTATGAATGGATAGAGATACTATGAATAGATAGAGATACTATGAATAGATAGAGATACTATGAATAGATAGATATACTATGAATAGATATGAATAGATAGAGATACTATGAATGGATAGAGATACTATGAATAGATAGATATACTATGAATAGATAGAGATACTATGAATGGATATGAATAGATAGAGATACTATGAATGGATAGAGATACTATGAATAGATAGAGATACTATGAATAGATAGAGATACTATGAATGGATAGAGATACTATGAATGGATAGAGATACTATGAATGGATAGAGATACTATGAATAGATAGAGATACTATGAATAGATAGAGATACTATGAATAGATAGAGATACTATGAATGGATAGAGATACTATGAATGGATAGAGATACTGTGAATAGATAGAGATACTATGAAAAAATAGAGATACTGTGAATAGATAGATATACTATGAAAAAATAGAGATACTGTGAATAGATATGAATATATAGAGATACTATGAATAGATAGAGATACTATGAATGGATAGAGATACTATGAATAGATAAGAGATACTATGAATAGATAGAGATACTGTGAATAGATAGAGATACTATGAATAGATAAGAGATACTGTGAATAGATAGAGATACTATGAATAGATAGATATACTATGAATAGATAGAGATGCTATGAATAGATAGAGATACTATGAATGGATATGAATAGATAGAGATACTATGAATGGATAGAGATACTATGAATATATAGAGATACTATGAATGGATAGAGATACTATGAATGGATAGAGATACTATGAATAGATAGAGATACTATGAATAGATAGAGATACTATGAATAGATAGAGATACTATGAATGGATAGAGATACTGTGAATAGATAGAGATACTATGAATAGATAGAGATACTATGAATAGATAGAGATACTATGAATAGATAGAGATACTATGAGTAGGTCCTTCTGTGGCTCAGTTGGTAGAGCATGGCGCTTGTAATGCCAGGGTAGTGGGTTCGATTCCCGGGACCACCCATACGTAGAATGTATGCACACATGACTGTAAGTCGCTTTGGATAAAAGCGTCAGCTAAATGGCATATATTATTATTATTATTATTAATAGATAGAGATACTATGAATAGATAGAGATACTATGAATAGATAGAGATACTGTGAATAGATAGAGATACTGTGAATAGATAGAGATACTATGAATAGATAGAGATACTATGAATAGATAGAGATACTATGAATAGATAGAGATACTGTGAATAGATAAGAGATACTGTGAATAGATAGAGATACTATGAATAGATAGAGATACTGTGAATAGATAGAGATACTGTGAATAGATAGAGATACTATGAATAGATAGATACTGTGAATAGATAGAGATACTATGAATAGATAGAGATACTGTGAATAGATAAGAGATACTATGAATAGATAGAGATACTATGAATAGATAGAGATACTGTGAATAGATAGAGATACTATGAATAGATAGATACTGTGAATAGATAGAGATACTATGAATAGATAGAGATACTGTGAATAGATAAGAGATACTATGAATAGATAGAGATACTATGAATAGATAGAGATACTATGAATAGATAGAGATACTATGAATAGATAGAGATACTATGAATAGATAGAGATACTATGAATAGATAGAGATACTATGAATAGATAGAGAGATACTATGAATAGATAGAGATACTATGAATAGATAGAGATACTATGAATAGATAGAGATACTATGAATAGATAGAGATACTATGAATAGATAGAGATACTATGAATAGATAGAGATACTATGAATGGATATGAATAGATAGAGATACTATGAATGGATAGAGATACTATGAATAGATAGATATACTATGAATATATAGAGATACTATGAATGGATAGAGATACTATGAATAGATAGAGATACTATGAATAGATAGAGATACTATGAATAGATAGAGATACTATGAATAGATATAGATACTATGAATAGATAGAGATACTATGAATAGATAGAGATACTATGAATGGATAGAGATACTATGAATGGATAGAGATACTGTGAATAGATAGAGATACTATGAATAGATAGAGATACTATGAATAGATAGAGATACTATGAATAGATAGAGATACTATGAATAGATAGAGATACTATGAATAGATAGAGATACTATGAATGGATAGAGATACTATGAATGGATAGAGATACTGTGAATGGATAGAGATACTGTGAATAGATAGAGATACTATGAATAGATAGAGATACTATGAATAGATAGAGATACTATGAATAGATAGAGATACTATGAATGGATAGAGATACTGTGAATGGATAGAGATACTGTGAATAGATAGAGATACTGTGAATAGATAGAGATACTATGAATAGATAGAGATACTATGAATAGATAGAGATACTATGAATAGATAGAGATACTATGAATAGATAGAGATACTGTGAATAGATAGAGATACTATGAATAGATAGAGATACTATGAATAGATAGAGATACTATGAATAGATAGAGATACTATAAATAGATAGAGATACTGTGAATAGATAGAGATACTGTGAATAGATAAGAGATACTGTGAATAGATAGAGATACTATGAATAGATAGAGATACTGTGAATAGATAGAGATACTGTGAATAGATAGAGATACTATGAATAGATAGATACTGTGAATAGATAGAGATACTATGAATAGATAGAGATACTGTGAATGGATAGAGATACTATGAATGGATAGAGATACTATGAATGGATAGAGATACTATGAATGGATAGAGATACTATGAACGGATAGAGATACTATGAATAGATAGAGATACTATGAATAGATAGAGATACTGTGAATGGATAGAGATACTATGAATGGATAGAGATACTATGAATGGATAGAGATACTATGAATGGATAGAGATACTATGAACGGATAGAGATACTATGAATAGATAGAGATACTGTGAATAGATAAGAGATACTATGAATAGATAGAGATACTATGAATAGATAGAGATACTATGAATAGATAGAGATACTATGAATGGATAGAGATACTATGAATGGATAGAGATACTGTGAATAGATAGAGATACTGTGAATAGATAGAGATACTATGAATAGATAGAGATACTATGAATAGATAGAGATACTATGAATAGATAGAGATACTATGAATAGATAGAGATACTATGAATGGATAGAGATACTATGAATAGATAGAGATACTGTGAATAGATAAGAGATACTATGAATAGATAGAGATACTATGAATAGATAGAGATACTATGAATAGATAGAGATACTATGAATAGATAGAGATACTATGAATAGATAGAGATACTATGAAACCAAAGGTAAATTAAAGCCCATTTTCCTCAGTTTCACGCTATGAGAAGTTACTGCCTTTTAGCTTAGAAGGGCAGAATAAACATGATTAGATATTTAAATTGATATTTTATGGCATTATTATTTGTTTTAGTCTATATTGCATTTGTTTTTAGGAATAAGGGTAATGAAATTGACCAATATTTGCATATAGTTGCATATTTCCGTGAGCTTGGGTCCCAGGAAAACACAGAATTTCTCTTTGGGTCCCAGGCTGAAAACGTTAAAGAACCCCTGGGTCAGGGCTCAGCCTCCTCTCCTTCCTATGGAGAGGTTAGGGGTCACACTGTCTCACAGCCTCCTCTCCTTCCTATGGAGAGGTCAGGGGTCACACTGTCTCACAGCCTCCTCTCCTTCCTAAGGAGAGGTCAGGGTCACCGTCTCACAGCCCCTTCTCCTTCCTATGGAGAGGTCAGGGTCTCAGACAGTGAGCTCTCACAGCCTATGGAGAGGTCAGGGGTCACACCGTCTCACAGACTCGTCTCCTTCCTATGGAGAGGTCAGAGGTCACACCGTCTCACAGCCTATGGAGAGGTCAGGGGTCACACTGTCTCAGACAGACTCCTCTCCTTCCTATGGAGAGGTTAGGACAGTGACACACGGTCTCACAGCCTCCTCTCCTTCCTATGGAGAGGTTAGGGGTCACACTGTCTCACAGCCTCGTCTCCTTCCTATGGAGAGGTCAGGGGTCACACCGTCTCACAGCCTCCTCTCCTTCCTATGGAGAGGTCAGGGGTCACACCGTCTCACAGCCCCTTCTCCTTCCTATGGAGAGGTCAGGGGTCACACCGTCTCACAGCCCCTTCTCCTTCCTATGGAGAGGTTAGGACACACGGTATCACAGACTCGTCTCCTTCCTATGGAGAGGTTAGGACACACAGTGAGCTGCTCTGTTTCTCCACACAGTGAGCTGCTCTGTTTCTACAGACAGTGAGCTGCTCTGTTTCTCCAGACAGTGAGCTGCTCTGTTTCTCTAGACAGTGAGCTGCTCTGTTTCTACAGACAGTGAGCTGCTCTGTTTCTCTAGACAGTGAGCTGCTCTGTTTCTACAGACAGTGAGCTGCTCTGTTTCTCCAGACAGTGAGCTGCTCTGTTTCTCTAGACAGTGAGCTGCTCTGTTTCTACAGACAGTGAGCTGCTCTGTTTCTACAGACAGTGAGCTGCTCTGTTTCTACAGACAGTGAGCTGCTCTGTTTCTACAGACAGTGAGCTGCTCTGTTTCTCTAGACAGTGAGCTGCTCTGTTTCTCTAGACAGTGAGCTGCTCTGTTTCTACAGACAGTGAGCTGCTCTGTTTCTCTAGACAGTGAGCTGCTCTGTTTCTACAGACAGTGAGCTGCTCTGTTTCTCTAGACAGTGAGCTGCTCTGTTTCTCTAGACAGTGAGCTGCTCTGTTTCTCTAGACAGTGAGCTGCTCTGTTTCTACAGACAGTGAGCTGCTCTGTTTCTCTAGACAGTGAGCTGCTCTGTTTCTCCAGACAGTGAGCTGCTCTGTTTCTCTAGACAGTGAGCTGCTCTGTTTCTACAGGTAGTGTTCAGAGTGTCTGGAGAGAAGGGGCTTTATCTCATAACACCGGGTGGCTCATATTTTTCTCGCTCTCCATTTCTCTCTCCATTTCTCTCTCCATTTCTTTCTCCCTTCATTGGTGGACAAGTGATGATTTTCTGGCTGTATCTCTCTCTGTGTCTTTACCCCCCCCCCCCCCACCACTCTCCGTCTGTCTCTCCATCCCTGTGGCTCTCTCTCTCTCCTTCGTTTCATCCCTCTCTCCCAGTAGGCTTCTCCCAGGACAAGATGCCACTACTAATCCATCTGACAGGGGGAGGAAGGGAGGGAGAGATGGATTAGTAGTGGCTAGCATCCTGTTTTAGTCTTCAGGGGTAAAAGACAATAGACAATAGGCTTAGCCGTTTTTAAGAGCCAGGATTGTGACGGCTTTGGTGGTTTGGCTCCCCGTCTAGAAGACACCCCTCGTCACTCTATTGTACTGACACACTACCCACAGTCATACCCCTGGAGAAATGGGACAGAGACCCCATAGTGATGGAAGAGAGACAGTCAGTCATACCCCTGGAGGAATGGGACAGAGACCCCATAGTGATGGAAGACAGACAGACAGTCATACCCCTGGAGGAATGGGACAGAGACCCACCCCATAGTGATGGAAGACAGACAGTCAGTCATACCCCTGGAGGAATGGGACAGAGACCCCATAGTGATGGAAGACAGTCAGTCATACCCCTGGAGAAATGGGACAGAGACCCCATAGTGATGGAAGACAGTCAGTCATACCCCTGGAGGAATGGGACAGAGACCCCATAGTGATGGAAGACAGTCAGTCATACCCCTGGAGAAATGGGACAGAGACCCCATAGTGATGGAAGACAGTCAGTCATACCCCTGGAGGAATGGGACAGAGACCCCATAGTGATGGAAGACAGACAGTCAGTCATACCCCTGGAGAAATGGGACAGAGACCCCATAGTGATGGAAGACAGTCAGTCATACCCCTGGAGGAATGGGACAGAGACCCCATAGTGATGGAAGACAGACAGTCAGTCATACCCCTGGAGGAATGGGACAGAGACCCCATAGTGATGGAAGACAGTCAGTCATACCCCTGGAGGAATGGGACAGAGACCCCATAGTGATGGAAGACAGTCAGTCATACCCCAGGAATCATAGTGATAGTCCCCTGGAGGAATGGGACAGAGACCCCATAGTGATGGAAGAAGACAGTCATACCCCTGGAGGAATGGGACAGAGACCCCATAGTGATGGAAGACAGACAGTCAGTCATACCCCTGGAGGAATGGGACAGAGACCCCATAGTGATGGAAGACAGTCAGTCATACCCCTGGAGGAATGGGACAGAGACCCCATAGTGATGGAAGACAGTACCCATGGGACAGAGACCCCATAGTGATGGAAGACAGGAGGAATGGGACAGAGACCCCATAGTGATGGAAGACAGTCAGTCATACCCCTGGAGGAATGGGACAGAGACCCCATAGTGATGGAAGACAGTCAGTCATACCCAGTCATGGGACAGAGACCCCATAGTGATGGAGGAATGGGACAGAGACCCCATAGTGATGGAAGTCAGACAGTCATACCCCTGGAGGAATGGGACAGAGACCCCATAGTGATGGAAGACAGTCATACCCCTGGAGGAATGGGACAGAGACCCCATAGTGATGGAAGACAGTCATACCCCTGGAGGAATGGGACAGAGACCCCATAGTGATGGAAGACAGTCATACCCCTGGAGGAATGGGACAGAGACCCCATAGTGATGGAAGACAGTCATACCCCTGGAGGAATGGGACAGAGACCCCACAGATCTACACCTTGTAGTTTCCTCTTGTTTCAGCCATGTTGTTACAACCAGAATGTTGTTTGTTTGTTTGTTTGTTGTCAGGACCTGCTTCAGGATGCCTATGATGTGGTGAAGAAAGAGATGGACTCCACTTCAGACCACAGGTAGATTCACCTATAACATTACGCTGACTGAACTACACAGCTGTCAATACAGTACGATGTCACCTGGAATCACCTGGAATGGTGTCCTTCAGAGTCATCAAATATCAATCAATCAATCAAATTGTATTTATATAGCCCTTCGTACATCAGCTGATATCTCAAAGTGCTGTACAGAAACCCAGCCTAAAACCCCCAAACACCAAGCAATGCAGGTGTAGAAGCACGATGGCTAGGAAAAACTCCTAGAAAGTCCTCTTCTGGCTGGCCAAAACCCTGAGGGGTGGAAGATTATAAACCTAGAGAGGAACCAGGCTCTGAGGGGTGGCCAGTCCTCTTCTGGCTGTGCCGGGTGGAGATTATAAACCTAGAGAGGAACCAGGCTATGAGGGTGGCCAGTCCTCTTCTGGCTGTGCCGGGTGGAGATTATAAACCTAGAGAGGAACCAGGCTATGAGGGGTGGCCAGTCCTCTTCTGGCTGTGAACCAGGCTATGAGGGGTGGAGATTATAAACCTAGAGAGAACCAGGCTCTGGGGTGGCCAGTCCTCTTCTGGCTGTGCCCGGTGGAGATTATAAACCTAGAGAGGAACCAGGCTATGTGGGGTGGCCAGTCCTCTTCTGGCTGTGCCGGGTGGACATTATAAACCTAGAGAGGAACCAGGCCATGAGGGGTGGCCAGTCCTCTTCTGGCTGTGCCGGGTGGAGATTATAAACCTAGAGAGGAACCAGGCTATGAGGGTGGCCAGTCCTCTTCTGGCTGTGGGTGGACATTATAAACCTAGAGAGGAACCAGGCTATGAGGGGTGGCCAGTCCTCTTCTGGCTGTGCCGGGTAGTCCTCTTCTGGCTGTGCCGGGTGGAGATTATAAACCTAGAGAGGAACCAGGCTATGAGGGGTGGCCAGTCCTCTTCTGGCTGTGCCGGGTGGGATTATAAACCTAGAGAGGAACCAGGCTATGAGGGTGGCCAGTCCTCTTCTGGCTGTGCCGGGTGGAGATTATAAACCAGAACAGGAACCAGGCTAGGGTGGTGGCTGTGCCGGGTGGAGATTATAAACCTAGTTCTTGAAACAGTCTTGAGGGTGGCCAGTCCTCTTCTGGCTGTGCCGGGTCAGGAACCAGACTATGAGGGATGGCCAGTTTTCTTCTGGCTGTGACTGTGGAGATTATAACAGAACATGGCCAAGATGTGGAAAAAAACCTGTTCTTGGGAAACAGTCTTGATATGTTCGTTAATAGAGATCAGCCATCCACTTCCAGAGTAACTTAGGTCCTTCACAGTTTTATTTGAGCGACTGTACAACCATTAAGATTAATTGTCAGATTCAAAAAGATCTCTTTGTTTCTTGGGACCTAGAATAGCATCTCTGTTTTGCCAGTTTAATAGTAGAACGTTTGCAGCCATCCACTTCAGTCATGTCTGAAATACATTCTACTAGCGAGGGCAATTTTGGGGCTTCACCATGTACAAAAAATGCTCTACCAACTGAGCTACCAAGGACTGTATATATATATATGTATATAAAAATAGAAATAGTGAAAACAATAGTAATCCTATAACGGAACCTTGAGGAACACCGAAACTTCCAATTGATTTTGACAGAGGACAAACCATTCACAGAGACAAACTGATATCTTTCCGACAGATAAGATCTAAACCAGGCCAGAACTTGTCCTTGGAGACCAATTTGGGTTTCCAATCTCTCCAAAAGAATGTTGTGATCGATGGTATCAAAAGCAGGATCTAGTGGGTTCTGGTCGTCTTTATTAATAGTTCATCCATTGGGAGAATCTAGTGGGTTCTGGTCGTCTTTATTAATAGTTCATCCATTGGGAGAATCTAGTGGGTTCTGGTCGTCTTTATTAATAGTTCATCCATTGGGAGAATCTAGTGGGTTCTGGTCGTCTTTATTAATAGTTCATCCATTGGGAGAATCTAGTGGGTTCTGGTCGTCTTTATTAATAGTTCATCCATTGGGAGAATCTAGTGGGTTCTGGTCGTCTTTATTAATAGTTCATCCATTGGGAGAATCTAGTGGGTTCTGGTCGTCTTTATTAATAGTTCATCCATTGGGAGAATCTAGTGGGTTCTGGTCGTCTTTATTAATAGTTCATCCATTGGGAGAATCTAGTGGGTTCTGGTCGTCTTTATTAATAGTTCATCCATTGGGAGAATCTAGTGGGTTCTGGTCGTCTTTATTAATAGTTCATCCATTGGGAGAATCTAGTGGGTTCTGGTCGTCTTTATTAATAGTTCATCCATTGGGAGAATCTAGTGGGTTCTGGTCGTCTTTATTAATAGTTCATCCATTGGGAGAATCTAGTGGGTTCTGGTCGTCTTTATTAATAGTTCATCCATTGGGAGAATCTAGTGGGTTCTGGTCGTCTTTATTAATAGTTCATCCATTGGGAGAATCTAGTGGGTTCTGGTCGTCTTTATTAATAGTTCATCCATTGGGAGAATCTAGTGGGTTCTGGTCGTCTTTATTAATAGTTCATCCATTGGGAGAATCTAGTGGGTTCTGGTCGTCTTTATTAATAGTTCATCCATTGGGAGAATCTAGTGGGTTCTGGTCGTCTTTATTAATAGTTCATCCATTGGGAGAATCTAGTGGGTTCTGGTCGTCTTTATTAATAGTTCATCCATTGGGAGAATCTAGTGGGTTCTGGTCGTCTTTATTAATAGTTCATCCATTGGGAGAATCTAGTGGGTTCTGGTCGTCTTTATTAATAGTTCATCCATTGGGAGAATCTAGTGGGTTCTGGTCGTCTTTATTAATAGTTCATCCATTGGGAGAATCTAGTGGGTTCTGGTCGTTCTTTATTAATAGTTCATCCATTGGGAGAATCTAGTGGGTTCTGGTCGTCTTTATTAATAGTTCATCCATTGGGAGAATCTAGTGGGTTCTGGTTCTTTATTAATAGTTCATCCATTGGGAGAATCTAGTGGGTTCTGGTTGTTCTTTATTAATAGTTCATCCATTGGGAGAATCTAGTGGGTTCTGGTCGTCTTTATTAATAGTTCATCCATTGGGAGAATCTAGTGGGTTCTGGTTCTTTATTAATAGTTCATCCATTGGGAGAATCTAGTGGGTTCTGGTCGTCTTTATTAATAGTTCATCCATTGGGAGAATCTAGTGGGTTCTGGTTGTCTTTATTAATAGTTCATCCATTGGGAGAATCTAGTGGGTTCTGGTCGTCTTTATTAATAGTTCATCCATTGGGAGAATCTAGTGGGTTCTGGTCGTCTTTATTAATAGTTCATCCATTGGGAGAATCTAGTGGGTTCTGGTCGTCTTTATTAATAGTTGGTTCTAAGTTTTCATGTTTATGTTTTAGGTATAAAAAAAAAATAGATTGTAGAAGTGGTTTTTCCAGACATCTCCGTGTTGAATAGATAACTCTTCCTGTTGTTGTTTGTTATAGAGCCAATCAGATTGGAGAAGTGGTTTACCCAGACATCTCCGTGTTGGATAGATAACTCTTCCTGTTGTTTGTTATAGAGCCAATCAGATTGGAGAAGTGGTTTACCCAGACATCTCCGTGTTGAATAGATAACTCTTCCTGTTGTTGTTTGTTATAGAGCCAATCAGATTGGAGAAGTGGTTTACCCAGACATCTCAGTGTTGAATAGATAACTCTTCCTGTTGTTGTTTGTTATAGAGCCAATCAGATTGGAGAAGTGGTTTACCCAGACATCTCAGTGTTGGATAGATAACTCTTCATGTTGTTGTTTGTTATAGAGCCAATCAGATTGGAGAAGTGGTTTACCCAGACATCTCCGTGTTGAATAGATAACTCTTCCTGTTGTTTGTTATAGAGCCAATCAGATTGGAGAAGTGGTTTACCCAGACATCTCCGTGTTGGATAGATAACTCTTCCTGTTGTTGTTTGTTATAGAGCCAATCAGATTGGAGAAGTGGTTTACCCAGACATCTCCGTGTTGGATAGATAACTCTTCCTGTTGTTTGTTATAGAGCCAATCAGATTGGAGAAGTGGTTTACCCAGACATCTCCGGTTTGAATAGATAACTCTTCGTGTTGTTGTTTGTTTAGTGTTTGTCACATTTTCCCAGAAGTCATTTGATTCTAAGGGTTCTTATCCTATCCTAGGTATTCCCAGAAGTCATTTGATTCTAAGGGTTCTTATCCTATCCTAGGTATTCCCAGAAGTCATTTGATTCTAAGGGTTCTTATCCTATCCTAGGTATTCCCAGAAGTCATTTGATTCTAAGGGTTCTTATCCTATCCTAGGTATTCCCACAAGTCATTTGATTCTAAGGGTTCTTATCCTATCCTAGGTATTCCAGAAGTCATTTGATTCTAAGGGTTCTTATCCTATCCTAGGTATTCCCAGAAGTCATTTGATTCTAAGGGTTCTTATCCTATCCTAGGTATTCCAGAAGTTCATTTGATTCTAAGGGTTCTTATCCTATCCTAGGTATTTATAGAGTCATTTGATTCTAAGGGTTCTTATCCTATCCTAGGTATTCCCAGAAGTCATTTGATTCTAAGGTTCTTATCCTATCCTAGGTATTCCCAGAAGTCATTTGATTCTAAGGGTTCTTATCCTATCCTAGGTATTCCCAGAAGTCATTTGATTCTAAGGGTTCTTATCCTATCCTAGGTATTCCAGAAGTCATTTGATTCTAAGGTCATTTGTCATTTGATTCTAAGGGTTCTAGGTAGGGAAGTCATTTGATTTATCCTATCCTAGGTATTCCCAGAAGTCATTTGATTCTAAGGGTTCTTATCCTATCCTAGGTATTCCCAGAAGTCATTTGATTCTAAGGGTTCTTATCCTATCCTAGGTATTCCCAGAAGTCATTTGATTCTAAGGGTTCTTATCCTATCCTAGGTATTCCCAGAAGTCATTTGATTCTAAGGGTTCTTATCCTATCCTAGGTATTCCCAGAAGTCATTTGATTCTAAGGGTTCTTATCCTATCCTAGGTATTCCCAGAAGTCATTTGATTCTAAGGGTTCTTATCCTATCCTAGGTATTCCCAGAAGTCATTTGATTCTAAGGGTTCTTATCCTATCCTAGGTATTCCCAGAAGTCATTTGATTCTAAGGGTTCTTATCCTATCCTAGGTATTCCCAGAAGTCATTTGATTCTAAGGGTTCTTATCCTATCCTAGGTATTCCCAGAAGTCATTTGATTCTAAGGGTTCTTATCCTATCCTAGGTATTCCCAGAAGTCATTTGATTCTAAGGGTTCTTATCCTATCCTAGGTATTCCCAGAAGTCATTTGATTCTAAGGGTTCTTATCCTATCCTAGGTATTCCCAGGAGTCATTTGATTCTAAGGGTTCTTATCCTATCCTAGGTATTCCCAGAAGTCATTTGATTCAGTTTGATTCTAAGGGTTCTTATCCTATCCTAGGTATTCCCAGAAGTCATTTGATTCTAAGGGTTCTTATCCTATCCTAGGTATTCCCAGAAGTCATTTGATTCTAAGGGTTCTTATCCTATCCTAGGTATTCCCAGAAGTCATTTGATTCTAAGGGTTCTTATCCTATCCTAGGTATTCCCAGGAGTCATTTGATTCTAAGGGTTCTTATCCTATCCTAGGTATTCCCAGAAGTCATTTGATTCTAAGGGTTCTTATCCTATTCCTAGGTATTCCCAGGAGTCATTTGATTCTAAGGGTTCTTATCCTATCCTAGGTATTCCCAGAAGTCATTTGATTCTAAGGGTTCTTATCCTATCCTAGGTATTCCCAGAAGTCATTTGATTCTAAGGGTTCTTATCCTATCCTAGGTATTCCCAGAAGTCATTTGATTCTAAGGGTTCTTATCCTATCCTAGGTATTCCCAGAAGTCATTTGATTCTAAGGGTTCTTATCCTATCCTAGGTATTCCCAGAAGTCATTTGATTCTAAGGGTTCTTATCCTATTCCTAGTCATTTGATTCTAAGGGTATTCCCAGAAGTCATTTGATTCTAAGGGTTCTTATCCTATCCTAGGTATTCCCAGAAGTCATTTGATTCTAAGGGTTCTTATCCTATCCTAGGTATTCCCAGAAATCATTTGATTCTAAGGGTTCTTATCCTATCCTAGGTATTCCCAGAAGTCATTTGATTCTAAGGGTTCTTATCCTATCCTAGGTATTCCCAGAAGTCATTTGATTCTAGGGTTCTTATCCTATCCTAGGTATTCCCAGAAGTCATTTGATTCTAAGGGTTCTTATCCTATCCTAGGTATTCCCAGAAGTCATTTGATTCTAAGGGTTCTTATCCTATCCTAGGTATTCCCAGAAGTCATTTGATTCTAAGGGTTCTTATCCTATCCTAGGTATTCCCAGAAGTCATTTGATTCTAAGGGTTCTTATCCTATCCTAGGTATTCCCAGAAGTCATTTGATTCTAAGGGTTCTTATCCTATCCTAGGTATTCCCAGAAGTCATTTGATTCTAAGGGTTCTTATCCTATCCTAGGTATTCCCAGAAGTCATTTGATTCTAAGGGTTCTTATCCTATCCTAGGTATTCCCAGAAGTCATTTGATTCTAAGGGTTCTTATCCTATCCTAGGTATTCCCAGAAGTCATTTGATTCTAAGGGTTCTTATCCTATCCTAGGTATTCCCAGAAGTCATTTGATTCTAAGGGTTCTTATCCTATCCTAGGTATTAGTCATTTGATTCTATATCCCCAGGTATTCCCAGTCATTTGATTCTAAGGGTTCTTATCCTATCCTAGGTATTCCCAGAAGTCATTTGATTCTAAGGGTTCTTATCCTATCCTAGGTATTCCCAGAAGTCATTTGATTCTAAGGGTTCTTATCCTATCCTAGGTATTCCCAGAAGTCATTTGATTCTAAGGGTTCTTATCCTATCCTAGGTATTCCCAGAAGTCATTTGATTCTAAGGGTTCTTATCCTATCCTAGGTATTCCCAGAAGTCATTTGATTCTAAGGGTTCTTATCCTATCCTAGGTATTCCCAGAAGTCATTTGATTCTAAGGGTTCTTATCCTATCCTAGGTATTCCCAGAAGTCATTTGATTCTAAGGGTTCTTATCCTATCCTAGGTATTCCCAGAAGTCATTTGATTCTAAGGGTTCTTATCCTATCCTAGGTATTCCCAGAAGTCATTTGATTCTAAGGGTTCTTATCCTATCCTAGGTATTCAGAAGTCATTTGATTCAGGGTTCTTATCCTATCCTAAGTCATTTGATTCTAAGGGTTCTTATCCTATCCTAGGTATTCCCAGAAGTCATTTGATTCTAAGGGTTCTTATCCTATCCTAGGTATTCCCAGAAGTCATTTGATTCTAAGGGTTCTTATCCTATCCTAGGTATTCCCAGAAGTCATTTGATTCTAAGGGTTCTTATCCTATCCTAGGTATTCCCAGAAGTCATTTGATTCTAAGGGTTCTTATCCTATCCTAGGTATTCCCAGAAGTCATTTGATTCTAAGGGTTCTTATCCTATCCTAGGTATTCCCAGAAGTCATTTGATTCTAAGGGTTCTTATCCTATCCTAGGTATTCCCAGAAGTCATTTGATTCTAAGGGTTCTTATCCTATCCTAGGTATTCCCAGAAGTCATTTGATTCTAAGGGTTCTTATCCTATCTAGGTATTCCCAGAAGTCATTTGATTTTGATCCTATCCTAGGTATTCCCAGAAGTCATTTGATTCTAAGGGTTCTTATCCTATCCTAGGTATTCCCAGAAGTCATTTGATTCTAAGGGTTCTTATCCTCCCAAAAGTCCTAGGTATTCCTAGGTAAGTCATTTGATTCTAAGGGTTCTTATCCTATCCTAGGTATTCCCAAAGTCATTTGATTCTAAGGGTTCTTATCCTGTCCTAGGTATTCCCAGAAGTCATTTGATTCTAAGGGTTCTTATCCTATCCTAGGTATTCCCAGAAATCATTTGATTCTAAGGGTTCTTATCCTATCCTAGGTATTCCCAGAAGTCATTTGATTCTAAGGGTTCTTATCCTATCCTAGGTATTCCCAGAAGTCATTTGATTCTAAGGGTTCTTATCCTATCCTAGGTATTCCCAGAAGTCATTTGATTCTAAGGGTTCTTATCCTATCCTAGGTATTCCCAGAAGTCATTTGATTCTAAGGGTTCTTATCCTATCCTAGGTATTCCCAGAAGTCATTTGATTCTAAGGGTTCTTATCCTTCTAGGTAATTCATTTGATTCTAAGGGTTCTTATCCTATCCTAGGTATTCCCAGAAGTCATTTGATTCTAAGGGTTCTTATCCTATCCTAGGTATTCCCAGAAGTCATTTGATTCTAAGGGTTCTTATCCTATCCTAGGTATTCCCAGTTCTTATCCTATCCTAGGTATTCAGAAATCATTTGATTCTAAGGGTTCTTATCCTATCCTAGGTATTCCCAGAAGTCATTTGATTCTAAGGGTTCTTATCCTATCCTAGGTAGTCATTTGTAGGGTTCTTATCCCAGAAGTCATTTGATTCTAAGGGTTCTTATCCTATCCTAGGTATTCCCAGAAGTCATTTGATTCTAAGGGTTCTTATCCTATCCTAGGTATTCCCAGAAGTCATTTGATTCTAAGGGTTCTTATCCTATCCTAGGTATTCCCAGAAGTCATTTGATTCTAAGGGTTCTTATCCTATCCTAGGTATTCCCAGAAGTCATTTGATTCTAAGGGTTCTTATCCTATCCTAGGTATTCCCAGAAGTCATTTGATTCTAAGGGTTCTTATCCTGTCCTAGGTATTCCCAGAAGTCATTTGATTCTAAGGGTTCTTATCCTATCCTAGGTATTCCCAGAAGTCATTTGATTCTAAGGGTTCTTATCCTATCCTAGGTATTCCCAGAAGTCATTTGATTGAGGGTTCTTATCCTATCCTAGGTATTCCCAGAAGTCATTTGATTCTAAGGGTTCTTATCCTATCCTAGGTATTCCCAGAAGTCATTTGATTCTAAGGGTTCTTATCCTATCCTAGGTATTCCCAGAAGTCATTTGATTCTAAGGGTTCTTATCCTATCCTAGGTATTCCCAGAAGTCATTTGATTCTAAGGGTTCTTATCCTATCTAGGTATTCCCAGAAGTCATTTGATTCTAAGGGTTCTTATCCTATCCTAGGTAATCCCAGAAGTCATTTGATTCTAAGGGTTCTTATCCTATCCTAGGTATTCCCAGAAATCATTTGATTCTAAGGGTTCTTATCCTATCCTAGGTATTCCCAGAAGTCATTTGATTCTAAGGGTTCTTATCCTATCCTAGGTATTCCCAGAAGTCATTTGATTCTAAGGGTTCTTATCCTATCCTAGGTATTCCCAGAAGTCATTTGATTCTAAGGGTTCTTATCCTATCCTAGGTATTCCCAGAAGTCATTTGATTCTAAGGGTTCTTATCCTATCCTAGGTATTCCCAGAAGTCATTTGATTCTAAGGGTTCTTATCCTATCCTAGGTATTCCCAGAAGTCATTTGATTCTAGGGTTCTTATCCTATCCTAGGAGTCATTTGATTCTAAGGGTTCTTATCCTATCCTAGGTATTCCCAGAAGTCATTTGATTCTAAGGGTTCTTATCCTATCCTAGGTATTCCCAGAAGTCATTTGATTCTAAGGGTTCTTATCCTATCCTAGGTATTCCCAGAAGTCATTTGATTCTAAGGGTTCTTATCCTATCCTAGGTATTCCCAGAAGTCATTTGATTCTAAGGGTTCTTATCCTATCCTAGGTATTCCCAGAAGTCATTTGATTCTAAGGGTTCTTATCCTATCCTAGGTATTCCCAGAAGTCATTTGATTCTAAGGGTTCTTATCCTATCCTAGGTATTCCCAGTCATTTGATTCTAAGGGTTCTTATCCTATCCCTAGGTATTCCCAGAAGTCATTTGATTCTAAGGGTTCTTATCCTATCCTAGGTATTCCCAGAAGTCATTTGATTCTAAGGGTTCTTATCCTATCCTAGGTATTCCCAGAAGTCATTTGATTCTAAGGTTCTTATCCTATCCTAGAGTATTCCCAGAAGTCATTTGATTCTAAGGGGTTCTTATCCTATCTAGGTATTCCCAGAAGTCATTTGATTCTAAGGTTCTTATCCTATCTAGGTATTCCCAGAAGTCATTTGATTCTAAGGGTTCTTATCCTATCCTAGGTAT
>NW_026288692.1:0-51370 GCF_023373465.1 Oncorhynchus keta
AGGCCACCCTGCCGCCCCACTGACTGATGATCTTGATGTTCCACAGATTTACTGGGTCGTGTCCCGAAACGGCACTTTACTTTGCTATGAAGTGCACTTCGTTTTTGACCAGGGGGCTTCTGGTCTAAAGCTTCGTAGGGGATTTGGGAGCCATTTGGGATCTCACTCCGACGTTTCAGTCTCATATAAAGACGTATGAAGAGAGGAGAAACGTAGAGGGTGAAAAGTATCTTTAATGAATACCTAGGATAGGATAAAGTAATCCTTCTCCCCCCTTAAAATATTTAGATGCACTATTGTAAAGTGGCTGTTCCACTGGATGTCATAAGGTGAATGCACCAATTTGTCAGTCGCTCTAGATAAGAGCGTCTGCTAAATGACTTAAATGTAATGTAATGTATCAAATCCCCTGATGTTGTTTTCATGTTGGGGACGAAGGCTCTACGATGATAACAACAGAGGTGAGACTTCTTTTCAGACAGAGCGATATAACATTTTGACCTCAGCAGTAGAATGTATTTCCATTGTTCTTTTTTTTTTTCCTTTTTGAGAGGGAGGAAATCCTCAAGGATCACCTCGAATATCTTGCTCTCTGTTCTCCCCATCCGTTTCATTTGCCTTCTATTCGTAATCCCCGTTGAGGACCAACAGACTCCAGTTGGCCTTGGTTTTCATTCTCGCATTGTAACGGCTGTCGTGGGTTGAAGAAGGTGAGGACCAAGGCGCAGCGTGGTACGTGTTCATATTTACTTTTAATACACTGAACACAAAATACAAAAGAACAAGAGAATAAATGAAAACCCAAAACAGTCCCGTATGGTGCAAACACTGACATGGAAAATAACTACCCACAACCCATAGTGGGAAAACAGGCTGCCTAAATATGGTTCTGAATCAGAGACAACGATAACCAGCTGCCTCTGATTGGGAACCATACCAGGCCTAAACATAGAAACATAACACCTAGACAAACAACATAGAATACCCACCCACATCACACCCTGACTAAACGAAAAATAGAAACACAATCTAGGGTCAGGGTGTGACACGGGACAGCACAGGCCCCACCTACTGTTCAAAATCTATCCAATTAGAATCTCACATTTAACTCTATGATCTCACAGCTCTCGGCTGCCCACGTCAGTCTCCAGATGTATCGGCTGTTCCCCATGGCATCTGACATGATTTCAGTTCTTAGCCTCTCTGGATCAGGCTTCTGTATTGTAGGGACATTGTGTATTTGTACTGTATTGTAGGGACATTGTGTATTTGTACTGTATTGTAGGGACATTGTGTATTTGTACTGTATTGGAGGGACATTGTGTATTTGTACTGTATTGGAGGGACATTGTGTATTTGTACTGTATTGGAGGGACATTGTGTATTTGTACTGTATTGGAGGGACATTGTGTATTTGTACTGTATTGGAGGGACATTGTGTATTTGTACTGTATTGGAGGGACATTGTGTATTTGTACTGTATTGGAGGGACATTGTGTATTTGTACTGTATTGGAGGGACATTGTGTATTTGTACTGTATTGGAGGGACATTGTGTGTTTGTACTGTATTGGAGGGATATTGTGCATTTGTACTGTCTGAAGACATTAGATATAAATACTACTGTCCATCTCTCTGGGTTTGACTCATACTGTCTATCTCTCTGGGTTTGACTCATACTATCCATCTGTCTGGGTATGACTCATACTGTCCATCTCTCTGGGTTTGACTCATACTGTCTATCTCTCTGGGTATGACTCATACTGTCTATCTCTCTGGGTATGACTCATTCTGTCCATCTCTCTGGGTTTGACACATACTGTCTATCTCTCTGTGTATGACTCATACTGTCCATCTCTCTGGGTATGACTCATACTGTCTATCTCTCTGGGTATGACTCATACTGTCCATCTCTCTGGGTTTGACTCATTCTGTCCATCTCTGGGTATGACTCATACTGTCCATCTCTCTGGGTATGACTCATACTGTCCATCTCTCTGGGTTTGACTCATACTGTCCATCTCTGGGTTTGACTCATTCTGTCCATCTCTCTGGGTTTGACTCATTCTGTCCATCTCTCTGGGTATGACTCATACTGTCCATCTCTGGGTATGACTCATACTGTCCATCTCTCTGGGTATGACTCATACTGTCCATCTCTCTGGGTATGACTCATACTGTCCATCTCTCTGGGTTTGACTCATACTGTCCATCTCTCTGGGTATGACTCATACTGTCTATCTCTCTGGGTTTGACTCATACTGTCCATCTCTGGGTATGACTCATACTGTCTATCTCTCTGGGTGTGACTCATACTGTCCATCTCTCTGGGTATGACTCATACTGTCTATCTCTCTGGGTTTGACTCATACTGTCCATCTCTCTGGGTTTGACTCATACTGTCCATCTCTCTGGGTATGACTCATACTGTCCATCTCTCTGGGTTTGACTCATACTGTCCATCTCTCTGGGTATGAGTCATACTGTCCATCTCTCTGGGTATGACTCATACTGTCCATCTCTCTGGGTTTGACTCATACTGTCCATCTCTCTGGGTATGAGTCATACTGTCCATCTCTCTGGGTTTGACTCATACTGTCCATCTCTCTGGGTATGAGTCATACTGTCCATCTCTCTGGGTTTGACTCATACTGTCTATCTCTCTGGGTATGACTCATACTGTCTATCTCTCTGGGTATGACTCATACTGTCCATCTCTCTGGGTTTGACTCATACTGTCTATCTCTCTGGGTATGACTCATACTGTCCATCTCTCTGGGTATGACTCATACTGTCTATCTCTCTGGGTATGACTCATACTGTCCATCTCTCTGGGTTTGACTCATACTGTCCATCTCTCTGGGTTTGACTCATACTGTCCATCTCTCTGGGTATGACTCATACTGTCTATCTCTCTGGGTTTGACTCATACTGTCCATCTCTCTGGGTATGAGTCATACTGTCCATCTCTCTGGGTATGACTCATTCTGTCTATCTCTCTGGGTATGACTCATACTGTCCATCTCTCTGGGTATGACTCATACTGTCCATCTCTCTGGGTATGACTCATACTGTCCATCTCTCTGGGTATGACTCATACTGTCCATCTCTCTGGGTTTGACTCATACTGTCCATCTCTCTGGGTATGACTCATACTGTCTATCTCTCTGGGTTTGACTCATACTGTCCATCTCTCTGGGTATGACTCATACTGTCTATCTCTCTGGGTTTGACTCATACTGTCCATCTCTCTGGGTTTGACTCATACTGTCTATCTCTCTGGGTTTGACTCATACTGTCCATCTCTCTGGGTTTGACTCATACTGTCCATCTCTCTGGGTATGACTCATACTGTCCATCTCTCTGGGTTTGACTCATACTGTCCATCTCTCTGGGTATGAGTCATACTGTCTATCTCTCTGGGTATGACTCATACTGTCCATCTCTCTGGGTTTGACTCATACTGTCCATCTCTCTGGGTATGAGTCATACTGTCCATCTCTCTGGGTTTGACTCATACTGTCCATCTCTCTGGGTATGAGTCATACTGTCTATCTCTCTGGGTATGACTCATACTGTCCATCTCTCTGGGTTTGACTCATACTGTCTATCTCTCTGGGTATGAGTCATACTGTCCATCTCTCTGGGTTTGACTCATACTGTCCATCTCTCTGGGTATGACTCATACTGTCCATCTCTCTGGGTTTGACTCATACTGTCTATCTCTCTGGGTTTGACTCATACTGTCCATCTCTCTGGGTATGAGTCATACTGTCTATCTCTCTGGGTATGACTCATACTGTCCATCTCTCTGGGTTTGACTCATACTGTCTATCTCTCTGGGTATGAGTCATACTGTCCATCTATCTGGGTATTTGGTTATGACTCATTCTGTCCATCTCTCAGGGTATGACTCATACTGTCCATCTGTCTGGTTATGACTCATACTGTCCATCTGTCTGGTTATGACTCATACTGTCCATCTGTCTGGGTATTTGGTTATGACTCATACTGGCCATCTCTTTGGGTATTTGGTTATGACTCATACTGTCCATCTGTCTGGGTATTTGGTTATGACTCATACTGGCCATCTCTTTGGGTATTTGGTTATGACTCATACTGTCCATCTCTTTGGGTATTTGGTTATGACTCATACTGTCCATCTCTCTGGGTATGACTCATTCTGTCCATCTCTCTGGGTATGACTCATACTGTCCATCTGTCTGGTTATGACTCATACTGTCCATCTGTCTGGGTATTTGGTTATGACTCATACTGGCCATCTCTTTGGGTATTTGGTTATGACTCATACTGTCCATCTGTCTGGGTATTTGGTTATGACTCATACTGGCCATCTCTTTGGGTATTTGGTTATGACTCATACTGGCCATCTCTTTGGGTATTTGGTTATGACTCATACTGTCCATCTCTCTGGGTATGACTCATACTGTCCATCTCTCTGGGTATGACTCATACTGTCTATCTCTCTGGGTTTGACTCATACTGTCCATCTCTCTGGGTTTGACTCATACTGTCTATCTCTCTGGGTTTGACTCATACTGTCTATCTCTCTGGGTATGACTCATACTGTCCATCTCTCTGGGTTTGACTCATACTGTCTATCTCTCTGGGTATGAGTCATACTGTCCATCTCTCTGGGTATGACTCATACTGTCTATCTCTCTGGGTATGACTCATACTGTCCATCTCTCTGGGTTTGACTCATACTGTCTATCTCTCTGGTTATGACTCATTCTGTCCATCTCTCTGGGTATGATTCATACTGTCCATCTGTCTGGGTATGACTCATACTGTCCATCTGTCTGGGTATTTGGTTATGACTCATACTGGCCATCTCTTTGGGTATTTGGTTATGACTCATTCTGTCCATCTCTCTGGGTTTGACTCATACTGTCCATCTCTGGGTTTGACTCATACTGGCCATCTCTCTGGGTTTGACTCATACTGGCCATCTCTCTGGGTGTGACTCATACTGTCCATCTCTCTGGGTGTGACTCATACTGGCCATCTCTCTGGGTATGACTCATACTGGCCATCTCTCTGGGTTTGACTCATTCTGTCCATCTCTCTGGGTATGACTCATACTGTCTATCTCTCTGGTTATGACTCATTCTGTCCATCTCTCTGGGTTTGACTCATTCTGTCCATCTCTCTGGATTTGACTCATACTGGCCATCTCTCTGGGTTTGACTCATACTGGCCATCTCTCTGGGTGTGACTCATACTGTCCATCTCTCTGGGTATGACTCATACTGGCCATCTCTCTGGGTATGACTCATACTGGCCATCTCTCTGGGTTTGACTCATTCTGTCCATCTCTCTGGGTATGACTCATACTGTCTATCTCTCTGGTTATGACTCATTCTGTCCATCTCTCTGGGTTTGACTCATACTGGCCATCTCTCTGGGTATGACTCATACTGTCTATCTCTCTGGTTATGACTCATTCTGTCCATCTCTCTGGGTTTGACTCATACTGGCCATCTCTCTGGGTGTGACTCATACTGTCCATCTCTCTGGGTATGACTCATACTGGCCATCTCTCTGGGTTTGACTCATACTGTCCATCTCTCTGGGTATGAGTCATACTGTCCATCTCTCTGGGTTTGAGTCATACTGTCCATCTCTCTGGGTATGAGTCATACTGTCCATCTCTCTGGGTATGACTCATACTGGCCATCTCTCTGGGTTTGACTCATACTGTCCATCTCTCTGGGTTTGACCCATACTGTCCATCTCTCTGGGTTTGACTCATACTGTCTATCTCTCTGGGTATGACTCATTCTGTCCATCTCTGGGTTTGACTCATACTGTCTATCTCTCTGGGTATGACTCATACTGTCTATCTCTCTGGGTATGACTCATACTGTCTATCTCTCTGGGTATGACTCATTCTGTCTATCTCTCTGGGTATGACTCATTCTGTCCATCTGTCTGGTTATGACTCATACTGTCCATCTGTCTGGTTATGACTCATACTGTCCATCTGTCTGGGTATTTGGTTATGACTCATACTGGCCATCTCTTTGGGTATTTGGTTATGACTCATTCTGTCCATCTCTCTGGGTTTGACTCATACTGTCCATCTCTCTGGGTTTGACTCATACTGGCCATCTCTCTGGGTTTGACTCATACTGGCCATCTCTCTGGGTGTGACTCATACTGTCCATCTCTCTGGGTATGACTCATACTGGCCATCTCTCTGGGTATGACTCATACTGGCCATCTCTCTGGGTTTGACTCATTCTGTCCATCTCTCTGGGTATGACTCATACTGTCTATCTCTCTGGGTATGACTCATACTGGCCATCTCTCTGGGTTTGACTCATACTGTCCATCTCTCTGGGTTTGACTTATACTGTCCATCTCTCTGGGTATGACTCATACTGTCCATCTCTCTGGGTTTGACTCATACTGTCCATCTCTGGGTATGAGTCATACTGTCTATCTCTCTAGTTATGACTCATTCTGTCCATCTCTCAGGGTATGACTCATACTGTCCATCTGTCTGGTTATGACTCATACTGTCCATCTGTCTGGGTATTTGGTTATGACTCATACTGGCCATCTCTTTGGGTATTTGGTTATGACTCATACTGTCCATCTGTCTGGGTATTTGGTTATGACTCATACTGTCCATCTCTCTGGGTATGACTCATACTGTCCATCTGGCTGGTTATTACTCATACTGTCCATCTGGCTGGTTATTACTCATACTGTCCATCTGTCTGGGTATTTGGTTATGACTCATACTGGCCATCTCTTTGGGTATTTGGTTATGACTCATTCTGTCCATCTCTCTGGGTTTGACTCATACTGTCCATCTCTCTGGGTTTGACTCATACTGGCCATCTCTCTGGGTTTGACTCATACTGGCCATCTCTCTGGTTATGACTCATTCTGTCCATCTCTCTGGGTTTGACTCATACTGGCCATCTCTCTGGGTGTGACTCATACTGTCCATCTCTCTGGGTATGACTCATACTGGCCATCTCTCTGGGTTTGACTCA
Organism: Oncorhynchus keta; assembly: GCF_023373465.1. Taxonomy (NCBI): domain Eukaryota; kingdom Metazoa; phylum Chordata; class Actinopteri; order Salmoniformes; family Salmonidae; genus Oncorhynchus; species Oncorhynchus keta. The sequence continues at coordinate 7,031 of NW_026288692.1, forward strand.
TACTGTCCATCTCTCTGGGTATGACTCATACTGTCCATCTCTCTGGGTTTGACTCATACTGTCCATCTCTCTGGGTATGACTCATTCTGTCCATCTCTCAGGGTTTGACTTATACTGTCCATCTCTCTGGGTATGACTCATACTGTCCATCTCTCTGGGTTTGACTCATACTGTCCATCTCTCTGGGTATGACTCATTCTGTCCATCTCTCAGGGTATGACTCATACTGTCCATCTCTCTGGGTATGACTCATACTGTCCATCTCTCTGGGTATGACTCATACTGTCCATCTCTCTGGGTTTGACTTATACTGTCCATCTCTCTGGGTATGACTCATTCTGTCCATCTCTCTGGGTATGACTCATTCTGTCCATCTCTCTGGGTATGACTCATACTGTCTATCTCTCTGGGTATGACTCATTCTGTCTATCTCTCTGGGTATGACTCATTCTGTCCATCTGTCTGGTTATGACTCATACTGTCCATCTGTCTGGTTATGACTCATACTGTCCATCTGTCTGGGTATTTGGTTATGACTCATACTGGCCATCTCTTTGGGTATTTGGTTATGACTTATTCTGTCCATCTATCTGGGTTTGACTCATACCGTCCATCTCTCTGGGTATGACTCATTCTGTCCATCTCTCTGGGTATGACTCATACTGGCCATCTCTCTGGGTTTGACTCATACTGGCCATCTCTCTGGTTATGACTCATTCTGTCCATCTCTCTGGGTTTGACTCATACTGGCCATCTCTCTGGGTGTGACTCATACTGTCCATCTCTCTGGGTATGACTCATACTGGCCATCTCTCTGGGTTTGACTCATACTGTCCATCTGTCTGGTTATGACTCATACTGTCCATCTGTCTGGGTATTTGGTTATGACTCATACTGGCCATCTCTTTGGGTATTTGGTTATGACTTATTCTGTCCATCTATCTGGGTTTGACTCATACCGTCCATCTCTCTGGGTATGACTCATTCTGTCCATCTCTCTGGGTATGACTCATACTGGCCATCTCTCTGGGTTTGACTCATACTGGCCATCTCTCTGGTTATGACTCATACTGTCCATCTCTCTGGGTATGACTCATACTGTCCATCTCTCTGGGTATGACTCATACTGTCCATCTCTCTGGGTTTGACTCATACTGTCCATCTCTCTGGGTTTGACTCATACTGTCCATCTCTCTGGGTATGACTCATACTGTCCATCTCTCTGGGTATGACTCATACTGTCTATCTCTCTGGGTTTGACTCATACTGTCCATCTCTCTGGGTATGACTCATACTGTCCATCTCTCTGGGTATGACTCATACTGTCTATCTCTCTGGGTATGAGTCATACTGTCCATCTCTCTGGGTATGACTCATACTGTCCATCTCTCTGGGTATGACTCATACTGTCCATCTGTCTGGGTATTTGGTTATGACTCATACTGGCCATCTCTTTGGGTATTTGGTTATGACTCATACTGGCCATCTCTCTGGGTTTGACTCATACTGTCTATCTCTCTGGGTATGATTCATTCTGTCCATCTCTCTGGGTATGACTCATACTGTCCATCTCTCTAGGTATGAGTCATACTGTCCATCTCTCTGGGTATGACTCATTCTGTCTATCTCTCTGGGTATGACTCATACTGTCCATCTCTCTGGTTATGACTCATACTGTCTATCTCTCTGGGTATGACTCATTCTGTCCATCTCTCTGGGTATGACTCATACTGTCTATCTCTCTGGGTATGACTCATTCTGTCTATCTCTCTGGGTATGACTCATTCTGTCCATCTGTCTGGTTATGACTCATACTGTCCATCTGTCTGGTTATGACTCATACTGTCCATCTGTCTGGGTATTTGGTTATGACTCATACTGGCCATCTCTTTGGGTATTTGGTTATGACTTATTCTGTCCATCTATCTGGGTTTGACTCATACCGTCCATCTCTCTGGGTATGACTCATTCTGTCCATCTCTCTGGGTATGACTCATACTGGCCATCTCTCTGGGTGTGACTCATACTGTCCATCTCTCTGGGTATGACTCAATCTGGCCATCTCTCTGGGTTTGACTCATACTGTCCATCTCTCTGGGTATGACTCATACTGTCCATCTCTCTGGGTTTGACTCATACTGTCCATCTCTCTGGGTATGACTCATTCTGTCCATCTCTCAGGGTTTGACTTATACTGTCCATCTCTCTGGGTATGACTCATACTGTCCATCTCTCTGGGTTTGACTCATACTGTCCATCTCTCTGGGTATGACTCATACTGTCCATCTCTCTGGGTATGACTCATACTGTCCATCTCTCTGGGTTTGACTCATACTGTCCATCTCTCTGGGTTTGACTCATACTGTCCATCTCTCTGGGTTTGACTCATACTGTCCATCTCTCTGGGTATGACTCATACTGTCCATCTGTCTGGGTATGACTCATACTGTCTATCTCTCTGGGTATGAGTCATACTGTCCATCTCTCTGGGTATGACTCATACTGTCCATCTCTCTGGGTATTTGGTTATGACTCATACTGGCCATCTCTTTGGGTATTTGGTTATGACTCATACTGTCCATCTTTCTGGGTATTTGGTTATGACTCATACTGTCCATCTCTCTGGGTATTTGTTTATGACTCATACTGGCCATCTCTTTGGGTATTTGGTTATGACTTATTCTGTCCATCTATCTGGGTTTGACTCATACCGTCCATCTCTGGGTATGACTCATTCTGTCCATCTCTCTGGGTATGACTCATACTGTCCATCTCTGGGTATGACTCATACTGGCCATCTCTCTGGTTATGACTCATTCTGGCCATCTCTCTGGGTATGAGTCATACTGTCCATCTCTCTGGGTATGACTCATACTGTCCATCTCTCTGGGTATTTGGTTATGACTCATACTGGCCATCTCTTTGGGTATTTGGTTATGACTCATACTGTCCATCTTTCTGGGTATTTGGTTATGACTCATACTGGCCATCTCTTTGGGTATTTGGTTATGACTCATACTGTCTATCTCTCTGGGTATGAGTGATACTGTCTATCTCTCTGGGTATGACTCATACTGTCTATCTCTCTGGGTATGACTCATACTGTCCATCTCTCTGGGTATGACTCATACTGTCCATCTCTCTGGGTATGACTCATACTGTCTATCTCTCTGGGTATGACTCATACTGTCCATCTCTCTGGGTATGACTCATACTGTCCATCTCTCTGGGTATGACTCATACTGTCTATCTCTCTGGGTATGACTCATACTGTCCATCTCTCTGGGTTTGACTCATACTGTCCATCTCTCTGGGTTTGACTCATACTGTCTATCTCTCTGGGTATGACTCATACTGTCCATCTCTCTGGGTATGACTCATACTGTCCATCTCTCTGGGTATGACTCATTCTGTCCATCTCTCTGGGTATGAGTCATACTGTCCATCTCTCTGGGTATGACTCATACTGTCCATCTCTCTGGGTATGAGTCATACTGTCCATCTCTCTGGGTATTACTCATACTGTCCATCACTCTGGTTATGACTCATACTGTCTATCTCTCTGGGTATGACTCATTCTGTCCATCTCTCTGGGTATGACTCATACTGTCTATCTCTCTGGGTATGACTCATTCTGTCTATCTCTCTGGGTATGACTCATTCTGTCTATCTCTCTGGGTATGACTCATTCTGTCCATCTGTCTGGTTATGACTCATACTGTCCATCTGTCTGGTTATGACTCATACTGTCCATCTGTCTGGGTATTTGGTTATGACTCATACTGGCCATCTCTTTGGGTATTTGGTTATGACTTATTCTGTCCATCTATCTGGGTTTGACTCATACCGTCCATCTCTCTGGGTATGACTCATTCTGTCCATCTCTCTGGGTATGACTCATACTGGCCATCTCTGGGTTTGACTCATACTGGCCATCTCTCTGGTTATGACTCATTCTGGCCATCTCTCTGGTTATGACTCATACTGGCCATCTCTCTGGGTATGACTCATACTGTCCATCTCTCTGGGTATGACTCATACTGTCCATCTCTCTGGGTTTGACTCATACTGTCCATCTCTCTGGGTATGACTCATACTGTCCATCTCTCTGGGTTTGACTCATACTGTCCATCTCTCTGGGTATGACTCATACTGTCTATCTCTCTGGGTATGACTCATACTGTCTATCTCTCTGGGTATGACTCATACTGTCCATCTCTCTGGGTTTGACTCATACTGTCCATCTCTCTGGGTATGACTCATACTGTCCATCTCTCTGGGTATGACTCATACTGTCTATCTCTCTGGGTATGAGTCATACTGTCCATCTCTCTGGGTATGACTCATACTGTCCATCTCTCTGGGTATTTGGTTATGACTCATACTGGCCATCTCTTTGGGTATTTGGTTATGACTCATACTGTCCATCTTTCTGGGTATTTGGTTATGACTCATACTTGCCATCTCTTTGGGTATTTGGTTATGACTCATACTGTCCATCTCTCTGGGTATGACTCATACTGTCTATCTCTCTGGGTATGACTCATACTGTCTATCTCTCTGGGTATGACTCATTCTGTCCATCTCTCTGGGTATGACTCATACTGTCCATCTCTCTGGGTATGACTCATACTGTCTATCTCTCTGGGTATGACTCATACTGTCCATCTCTCTGGGTATGACTCATACTGTCCATCTCTCTGGGTATGACTCATACTGTCCATCTCTCTGGGTATGACTCATACTGTCTATCTCTCTGGGTATGACTCATACTGTCCATCTCTCTGGGTATGACTCATACTGTCCATCTCTCTGGGTATGACTCATACTGTCTATCTCTCTGGGTATGACTCATACTGTCTATCTCTCTGGGTATGACTCATACTGTCCATCTCTCTGGGTATGACTCATACTGTCCATCTCTCTGGGTATGACTCATACTGTCCATCTCTCTGGGTATGAGTCATACTGTCCATCTCTCTGGGTATGAGTCATACTGTCCATCTCTCTGGGTATGACTCATACTGTCCATCTCTCTGGGTATGACTCATACTGTCTATCTCTCTGGGTATGACTCATACTGTCCATCTCTCTGGGTATGACTCATACTGTCTATCTCTCTGGGTATGACTCATACTGTCTATCTCTCTGGGTATGACTCATTCTGTCCATCTGTCTGGTTATGACTCATACTGTCCATCTGTCTGGTTATGACTCATACTGTCCATCTGTCTGGGTATTTGGTTATGACTCATACTGGCCATCTCTTTGGGTATTTGGTTATGACTTATTCTGTCCATCTATCTGGGTTTGACTCATACCGTCCATCTCTCTGGGTTTGACTCATACTGTCCATCTCTCTGGGTTTGACTCATACTGTCCATCTCTCTGGGTTTGACTCATTCTGTCCATCTCTCTGGGTATGACTCATACTGTCCATCTCTCTGGGTATGACTCATACTGTCTATCTCTCTGGTTATGACTCATTCTGTCCATCTCTCTGGGTTTGACTCATACTGTCCATCTCTCTGGGTATGACTCATACTGTCTATCTCTCTGGTTATGACTCATTCTGTCCATCTCTCTGGGTTTGACTCATACTGTCCATCTCTCTGGGTTTGACTCATACTGTCCATCTCTCTGGTTATGACTCATTCTGTCCATCTCTCTGGGTTTGACTCATACTGGCCATCTCTCTGGGTGTGACTCATACTGTCCATCTCTCTGGGTATGACTCATACTGGCCATCTCTCTGGGTGTGACTCATACTGGCCATCTCTCTGGGTTTGACTCATACTGGCCATCTCTCTGGGTATGAGTCATACTGTCCATCTCTCTGGGTATGACTCATACTGTCCATCTCTCTGGGTTTGACTCATACTGTCCATCTCTCTGGGTATGACTCATACTGGCCATCTCTCTGGGTTTGACTCATACTGTCCATCTCTCTGGGTATGAGTCATACTGTCCATCTCTCTGGGTTTGACTCATACTGTCCATCTCTCTGGGTATGACTCATACTGTCCATCTCTCTGGGTATGACTCATACTGGCCATCTCTGGGTTTGACTCATACTGGCCATCTCTCTGGGTATGAGTCATACTGTCCATCTCTCTGGGTATGAGTCATACTGTCCATCTCTCTGGGTATGAGTCATACTGTCCATCTCTCTGGGTATGACTCATACTGGCCATCTCTCTGGGTGTGACTCATACTGTCCATTTCTCTGGGTATGACTCATACTGGCCATCTCTCTGGGTTTGACTCATACTGTCCATCTCTCTGGGTATGAGTCATACTGTCCATCTCTCTGGGTTTGACTCATTCTGTCCATCTCTCAGGGTATGACTCATTCTGTCCATCTCTCTGGGTTTGACTCATTCTGTCCATCTCTCAGGGTATGACTCATACTGTCCATCTCTCTGGGTGTGACTCATACTGTCCATCTCTCTGGGTATGACTCATTCTGTCCATCTCTCAGGGTATGACTCATACTGTCCATCTCTCTGGGTATGACTCATACTGTCCATCTCTCTGGGTTTGACTCATACTGTCCATCTCTCTGGGTATGACTCATTCTGTCCATCTCTCAGGGTATGACTCATACTGTCCATCTCTCTGGGTATGACTCATACTGTCCATCTCTCTGGGTTTGACTCATACTGTCCATCTCTCTGGGTTTGACTCATTCTGTCCATCTCTCAGGGTATGACTCATTCTGTCCATCTCTCTGGGTTTGACTCATTCTGTCCATCTCTCAGGGTTTGACTCATACTGTCCATCTCTCTGGGTTTGACTCATACTGTCCATCTCTCTGGGTATGACTCATTCTGTCCATCTCTCTGGGTATGACTCATACTGTCCATCTCTCTGGGTATGACTCATACTGTCCATCTCTCTGGGTATGACTCATACTGTCCATCTCTCTGGGTTTGACTCATACTGTCCATCTCTCTGGGTATGACTCATACTGTCCATCTCTCTGGGTATGACTCATACTGTCCATCTCTCTGGGTATGACTCATACTGTCCATCTCTCTGGGTATGACTCATACTGTCCATCTCTCTGGGTATGACTCATACTGTCCATCTCTCTGGGTTTGACTCATACTGTCCATCTCTCTGGGTATGACTCATACTGTCCATCTCTCTGGGTATGACTCATACTGTCCATCTCTCTGGGTGTGACTCATACTGTCCATCTCTCTGGGTGTGACTCATACTGTCCATCTCTCTGGGTTTGACTCATACTGTCCATCTCTCTGGGTGTGACTCATACTGTCCATCTCTCTGGGTATGACTCATACTGTCCATCTCTCTGGGTATGACTCATACTGGCCATCTCTCTGGGTATGAGTCATACTGTCCATCTCTCTGGGTATGACTCATACTGTCCATCTCTGGGTTTGACTCATACTGTCCATCTCTGGGTATGACTCATACTGGCCATCTCTCTGGGTTTGACTCATACTGTCCATCTCTCTGGGTATGACTCATACTGTCCATCTCTCTGGGTATGACTCATACTGTCTATCTCTCTGGGTATGACTCATTCTGTCCATCTCTCTGGGTTTGACTCATACTGGCCATCTCTCTGGGTGTGACTCATACTGTCCATCTCTCTGGGTATGACTCATACTGTCCATCTCTCTGGGTTTGACTCATACTGTCCATCTCTCTGGGTATGAGTCATACTGTCCATCTGTCTGGGTATGACTCATACTGTCCATCTGTCTGGGTATGACTCATACTGTCTATCTCTCTGGGTATGACTCATACTGTCCATCTCTCTGGGTATGACTCATACTGTCCATCTGTCTGGGTATGACTCATACTGTCCATCTCTCTGGGTATGACTCATACTGTCTATCTCTCTGGGTATGACTCATACTGTCCATCTCTCTGGGTTTGACTCATACTGTCCATCTCTCTGGGTATGACTCATACTGTCCATCTCTCTGGGTATGACTCATACTGGCCATCTCTCTGGGTTTGACTCATACTGTCCATCTCTCTGGGTATGAGTCATACTGTCCATCTCTCTGGGTTTGACTCATACTGTCCATCTCTCTGGGTATGACTCATACTGTCCATCTCTCTGGGTATGACTCATACTGTCCATCTCTCTGGGTATGACTCATACTGTCCATCTCTCTGGGTTTGACTCATACTGTCCATCTCTCTGGGTTTGACTCATACTGTCCATCTCTCTGGGTATGACTCATACTGTCCATCTCTCTGGGTTTGACTCATACTGTCTATCTCTCTGGGTATGACTCATACTGTCCATCTCTCTGGGTTTGACTCATACTGTCCATCTCTCTGGGTATGACTCATACTGTCTATCTCTCTGGGTTTGACTCATACTGTCTATCTCTCTGGGTTTGACTCATACTGTCTATCTCTGGGTTTGACTCATACTGTCTATCTCTCTGGGTATGACTCATTCTGTCCATCTCTCTGGGTATGACTCATACTGTCCATCTCTCTGGGTTTGACTCATACTGTCCATCTCTCTGGGTATGACTCATTCTGTCCATCTCTCTGGGTTTGACTCATTCTGTCCATCTCTCAGGGTATGACTCATACTGTCCATCTCTCTGGGTGTGACTCATACTGTCCATCTCTCTGGGTATGACTCATTCTGTCCATCTCTCTGGGTTTGACTCATTCTGTCCATCTCTCAGGGTATGACTCATTCTGTCCATCTCTCAGGGTATGACTCATACTGTCCATCTCTCTGGGTATGACTCATACTGTCCATCTCTCAGGGTATGACTCATTCTGTCCATCTCTCAGGGTATGACTCATACTGTCCATCTCTCTGGGTTTGTCTCATACTGTCCATCTCTCTGGGTTTGACTCATACTGTCCATCTCTCTGGGTATGACTCATTCTGTCCATCTCTCTGGGTATGACTCATTCTGTCCATCTCTCTGGGTTTGACTCATACTGTCCATCTCTCTGGGTATGACTCATACTGTCTATCTCTCTGGTTATGACTCATTCTGTCCATCTCTCTGGGTTTGACTCATACTGGCCATCTCTCTGGGTGTGACTCATACTGTCCATTTCTCTGGGTATGACTCATACTGGCCATCTCTCTGGGTTTGACTCATACTGTCCATCTCTCTGGGTATGAGTCATACTGTCCATCTCTCTGGGTTTGACTCATACTGTCCATCTCTGGGTATGACTCATACTGTCCATCTCTCTGGGTTTGACTCATACTGTCCATCTCTCTGGGTGTGACTCATACTGTCCATCTGTCTGGATGTGACTCATAATGTCCATCTCTCTGGGTGTGACTCATACTGTCCATCTGTCTGGGTATGACTCATACTGTCTATCTCTCTGGGTTTGACTCATTCTGTCCATCTCTCTGGGTATGACTCATACTGTCCATCTCTCTGGGTTTGACTCATACTGTCTATCTCTCTGGGTATGAGTCATACTGTCCATCTCTCTGGGTATGACTCATACTGTCTATCTCTCTGGGTATGAGTGATACTGTCTATCTCTCTGGGTTTGACTCATACTGTCTATCTCTCTGGTTATGACTCATTCTGTCCATCTCTCTGGGTATGATTCATACTGTCCATCTGTCTGGGTATGACTCATACTGTCTATCTCTCTGGGTATGAGTCATACTGTCCATCTCTCTGGGTATGACTCATACTGTCCATCTCTCTGGGTATGACTCATACTGTCCATCTCTCTGGGTATGACTCATACTGTCCATCTCTCTGGGTATGACTCATACTGTCCATCTCTCTGGGTATGACTCATACTGTCCATCTCTCTGGGTTTGACTCATTCTGTCCATCTCTCAGGGTATGACTCATTCTGTCCATCTCTCAGGGTATGACTCATACTGTCCATCTCTCTGGGTATGACTCATACTGTCCATCTCTCAGGGTATGACTCATTCTGTCCATCTCTCAGGGTATGACTCATACTGTCCATCTCTCTGGGTTTTGTCTCATACTGTCCATCTCTCTGGGTTTGACTCATACTGTCCATCTCTCTGGGTATGACTCATTCTGTCCATCTCTCTGGGTTTGACTCATTCTGTCCATCTCTCTGGGTTTGACTCATTCTGTCCATCTCTCTGGGTTTGACTCATTCTGTCCATCTCTCTGGGTTTGACTCATTCTGTCTATCTCTCTGGGTTTGACTCATTCTGTCCATCTCTCTGGGTTTGACTCATTCTGTCCATCTCTCTGGGCTTGACTTATACTCAGCATCACTGGGTATCTCAGTATGATCTCTATTTGTGGAAAAATCTCAAAATACTTTAAATTAACTTAGGCCCTCGGGCTTTTGATTATAACAGAGACGTCACTGCAAGAGTCAAGACTCTTCGCGGAAATGAGACAACAAAAGAATGACTATCCATTGAAATGCCCCCCCCCCCCACCGATTAAAGAAAGACAACAGAATAAAGGAATGAGAAATCGACCTCCATCATCTCTTTGCTTCTTAATTAAATCATAATCAGTCTGTGTATCTGCTGCACACAGGCTCATTGCATCAGAGAGGAAGGAGAGAGATTCAGGAAGTGATCAGTCTCTCTAACTGTCTCTGGACCTCTGGTCTGTATCAAACCTGTACTGGAGGGGGGGAGTAGCCTTGTCCCAGCCAGAAGGACCCATAGGGTAGCCGATCTCCTGTTTCTGCAGCGTGCTGTGGGGCAACTTGATGTCCAGCCCCCTGTTGAGTGGAAGACAGGGATAAAGACCTAACTGAAGAGTGGAAGACAGGGATAAAGACCTACCTGAAGGGTGGAAGACAGGGATAAAGACCTACCTGGGAAGACAGGGATAAAGACCTACCTGAAGAGTGGAAGACGGGGATAAAGACCTACCTGAAGAGTGAAGACAGGGATAAAGACCTACCTGAAGAGTGGAAGACAGGGATAAAGACCTACCTGAAGAGTGAAGACAGGGATAAAGACCTACCTGAAGAATGGAAGACAGGGATAAAGACCTACCTGAAGGGTGGAAGACAGGGATAAAGACCTACCTGAAGAGTGAAGACAGGGATAAAGACCTACCTGAAGAGTGAAGACAGGGATAAAGACCTACCTGGAGAATGGAAGACAGGGATAAAGACCTACCTGAAGAGTGGAAGACAGGGATAAAGACCTACCTGGGAAGACAGGGATAAAGACCTACCTGAAGAGTGAAGACAGGGATAAAGACCTACCTGAAGAGTGGAAGACAGGGATAAAGACCTACCTGAAGAGTGGAAGACAGGGATAAAGACCTACCTGAAGAGTGGAAGACAGGGATAAAGACCTACCTGAAGAGTGGAAGACAGGGATAAAGACCTACCTGGGAAGGCAGGTATAAAGACCGACCTGGGAAGGCAGGTATAAAGACCTACCTAGGAAGACAGGGATAAAGACCGACCTGGGTAGACAGGGATAAAGACCTACCTGAAGAGTGGAAGACAGGGATAAAGACCTACCTAGGAAGACAGGGATAAAGACCTACCTGAAGAGTGGAAGACAGGGATAAAGACCTACCTGAAGAGTGGAAGACAGGGATAAAGACCTACCTGAAGAGTGGAAGACAGGGATAAAGACCTACCTGAAGAGTGGAAGACAGGGATAAAGACCTACCTGAAGAATGGAAGACAGGGATAAAGACCTACCTGAAGAGTGGAAGACAGGGATAAAGACCTACCTGGGAAGACAGGGATAAAGACCTACCTGAAGAGTGGAAGACAGGGATAAAGACCTACCTGAAGAGTGGAAGACAGGGATAAAGACCTACCTGAAGAGTGGAAGACAGGGATAAAGACCTACCTGAAGAGTGGAAGACAGGGATAAAGACCTACCTGAAGAGTGGAAGACAGGGATAAAGACCTACCTGAAGAGTGGAAGACAGGGATAAAGACCTACCTGAAGAGTGGAAGACAGGGATAAAGACCTACCTAGGAAGACAGGGATAAAGACCTACCTAAAGAGTGGAAAACAGGGATAAAGACCTACCTGGGAAGACAGGGATAAAGACCTACCTGAAGAGTGGAAGTGAACTAGAAGCGAGAGGGGTGGGTGAGGAGAGAGAAGGGGGAGGGGAAGGGGATAGAGAGGGAAAAGGGGGAAGGAGGAGGAAGGGGAGACAAGGAGGGAGAGGAGAAGGAAGGAGGAAGGAGAATGCTGGTTCTAATTCCAGCTCCTTCTGAACAAACAGATGTTCATTTTTCAAATAAAATGTTATTGGTCACATGCACATGTTCAGCAGATGTTATTGCGGGTGTAGTGAAATGTGGTTAATGGTGCTGTGGTTGAGTCACAGATGATTATTATATTACAAACAGAGCTAGCAGGCTGTGTCTGGTCTGGTCTCTTCAATCCATATACCCCTAAACCCCTTAGAAAATCACTACAATTACCCCCCCCACCCATGACACACGTCTTTGAAAATCACCCCAGGCCCAATTCAAACACCACCTCTCCTCTTATCTGTCAGTTAAACTCCCCCTCCTCTCTTATATCAGTTAAACTCCCCCCTCCTCTCTTCTTTCAGTTAAACTCCCCCCTCCTCTCCTATATCAGTTAAACTCCCCCCTCCTCTCTTCTATCAGTTAAACTCCCCCTCCTCTCTTCTATCAGTTAAACTCCCCCCTCCTCTCTTCTATCAGTTAAACTCCCCCCTCCTCTCTTCTATCAGTTAAACTCCCCCTCCTCTCTTCTTTCAGTTAAACTCCCCCCTCCTCTCCTATATCAGTTAAACTCCCCCCTCCTCTCTTCTATCAGTTAAACTCCCCCTCCTCTCTTCTATCAGTTAAACTCCCCCTCCTCTCTTCTATCAGTTAAACTCCCCTCCTCTCTTCTTTCAGTTAAACTCCCCCTCTCTCCTATATCAGTTAAACTCCCCCTCCTCTCTTCTATCAGTTAAACTCCCCCTCCTCTCTTCTATCAAACTCCCCCTCCTCTCTTCTATCAGTTAAACTCCCCCTCCTCTCTTCTGTCAGTTAAACTCCCCCTCCTCTCTTCTATCAGTTAAACTCCCCCTCCTCTCTTCTATCAGTTAAACTCCCCCTCCTCTCTTCTATCAGTTAAACTCCCCCTCCTCTCTTCTATCAGTTAAACTCCCCCTCCTCTCTTCTATCAGTTAAACTCCCCCTCTCTCTCTTCTATCAGTTAAACTCCCCCTCCTCTCTTCTATCAGTTAAACTCTCCCCTCTCCTCTATTCTATCAGTTCAACTCCCCCCTCCTCTCTTCTATCAGTTAAACTTCCCCTCCTCAGTTTATCTTTAGTTCTAGATCTGTTTGTGTTGTGTTGTCTCGTCATGCTCCCATGGCCATTGTCATGTTGAGGAGTAGTTTTAATCATGGCTGTTAGAGTTAAAAGAACCGCTGTGAAGAAAGTACACAGAGAAAAGTTCCACCTCCTATTAAATCTCAACCTAAACCCCACTAACCACTAATCGGTATTCTCCCTGTTTGACATCACAGCTACAGCTTCTGTCTCCTGTATGACATCACAGCTACAACACAGTGTTCTGTCTCTCCGGTATGACGTCAGCGACAACACAGTGTTCTGTCTCCTGTATGACATCACAGCTACAACACAGTGTTCTGTCTCCTGTATGACATCACAGCTACAACACAGTGTTCTGTCTCCTGTATGACATCACAGCTACAACACAGTGTTCTGTCTCCTGTATGACATCACAGCTACAACACAGTGTTCTGTCTCCTGTATGACATCACAGCTACAACACAGTGTTCTGTCTCCTGTATGACATCACAGCTACAACACAGTGTTCTGTCTCCTGTATGACATCACAGCTACAACACAGTGTTCTGTCTCCGGTATGACATCACAGCTACAACACAGTGTTCTGTCTCCGGTATGACATCACAGCTACAACACTTTTGTTCTGTCTCCTGTATGACATCACAGCTACAACACAGTGTTCTGTCTCCTGTATGACATCACAGCTACAACACAGTGTTCTGTCTCCTGTATGACATCACAGCTACAACACAGTGTTCTGTCTCCTGTATGACATCACAGCTACAACACAGTGTTCTGTCTCCTGTATGACATCACAGCTACAACACAGTGTTCTGTCTCCTGTATGACATCACAGCTACAACACAGTGTTCTACGTCACAGTGTTCTAAATAAAACCTTGGATACTGTCAGCGTGTTTGTTCTGTCTCCTGTATGACATCACAGCTACAACACAGTGTTCTGTCTCCTGTATGACATCACAGCTACAACACAGTGTTCTGTCTCCTGTATGACATCACAGCTACAACACAGTGTTCTACGTCACAGTGTTCTAAATAAAACCTTGGATACTGTCAGGGTGTTTGTTCTGTTTGAAGCATCCGGAACGTAATTGCCCCTTTGGGATGAATAAAGTTGAATTTTATTGTATTGTTTTCTAAAGTTCTAACTCATAAACACCCCAGAATGTTGGCGACCCATTCTGAGACGGCAGGAGAAGTTTACTACAGCCAATTTTATTGTCCCCCAGGGGACGACATTTATTTGGTCCAACTGTATATTAAACAATAAATCAAACTGAAGAAAATCCTAAATATAACGCGAGAACTGGACCCTGTCATTATAACAGATGAGACATTACTATAGGTCCAGGAGACATATAGGTCCAGGAGACATTACTATAGGTCCAGGAGACATTACTATAGGTCCAGGAGACATTACTATAGGTCCAGAACATTACAGTCCAGGACATTACTATAGGTCCAGGAGATGAGACATTACTATAGGTCCAGGAGACATTACTATAGGTCCAGGAGACATTACTATAGGTCCAGGTCCAGGAGACATTACTATAGGTCCAGACATTACTATAGGTCCAGGAGACATTACTATAGGCCCAGAACATTACTATAGGTCCAGGAACATTACTATTCCAGGAGACATTACTATAGGTCCAGGAGAACATTACTATAGGTCCAGGAGTACTATAGGTCCAGAACATTACTATAGGTCAGGACATTACTATAGGTCATTACTATAGGTCAGGAGACATTACTATAGGTCCAGAACATTACAGGTCCAGACATTACTATAGGAGACATTACCAGGAGGACATTACTATAGGTCCAGGAGACATTACTATAGGTCCAGGGAGACATTACTATAGGTCCAGGAGACATTACTATAGGTCCAGGGACATTACTATAGGTCCAGGACATTACTATAGGTCCAGGAGACATTACTATAGGTCCAGGACATTACTATAGGTCCAGGAGACATTACTATAGGTCCAGGGAGGTCCAGGAGACATTACTATAGAACATTATTACTATAGGACATTACTATAGGTCCAGGAACATTACTATAGGTCCAGGAGACATTACTATAGGGTACTATAGGTCCAGGAGACATTACTATAGGTCCAGGAGAGACATTACTATAGGTCCAGAACATTACTATAGGTCCAGGACATTACTATAGGTCCAGGTCTATAGGTCCAGGACATTACTATAGGTCCAGGACATTACTATAGGTCCAGGAGACATTACTATAGGTCCAGGAGACATTACTATAGGTCCAGGAGACATTACTATAGGTCCAGAGACATTACTATAGGTCCAGGAGACATTACTATAGGTCCAGGAGAGGTCAAGGAGACATTACTATAGGTCCAGGAGACATTACTATAGGTCCAGAACATTACTATAGGTCCAGACATTACTATAGGTCCAGGAGACATTACTATAGGTCCAGGAGACATTACTATAGGTCCAGGAGACATTACTATAGGTCAAGGAGACATTACTATAGGTCCAGGACATTACTATAGGTCCAGGAGACATTACTATAGGTCCAGGAGACATTACTATAGGTCCAGGAGACATTACTATAGGTCCAGGAGACATTACTATAGGTCCAGGAGACATTACTATAGGTCCAGGAGACATTACTATAGGTCCAGGAGACATTACTATAGGTCCAGGAGACATTACTATAGGTCCAGGAGACATTACTATAGGTCCAGGAGACATTACTATAGGTCCAGGAGACATTACTATAGGTCCAGGACATTACTATAGGTCCAGGACATTACTAGGTCCAGAGACATTACTATAGGTCATTACTATAGGAGACATTACTATAGGTCCAGGAGACATTACTATAGGTCCAGAGACATTACTATAGGTCCAGGAGACATTACTATAGGTCCAGGAGACATTACTATATAGGTCAAGGAGACATTACTATAGGTCCAGGAGACATTACATTACTATAGGTCCAGGAGACATAACAGGTTACTATAGGTCCAGGACATTACTATAGGTCCAGGACATTACTATAGGTCCAGGACATTACTAGGTCCAGGAGACATTACTATAGGTCCAGGAGACATTACTATAGGTCCAGAACATTACTATAGGTCCAGGAGACATTACTATAGGTCCAGGAGACATTACTATAGGTCCAGGAGACATTACTATAGGTCCAGGAGACATTACTATAGGTCCAGTGAGACATTACTATAGGTCCAGGAGACATTACTATAGGTCCAGGAGACATTACTATAGGTCCAGGAGACATTACTATAGGTCCAGGAGACATTACTATAGGTCCAGAGGTCCAGGAGACATTACTAGGTCAGGAGACACTATAGGTCCAGGAGACATTACTATAGGTCAAGGAGACAGGTCCAGGACATTACATAGGTATTACTATAGGTCAGGAGACATTACTATAGGTCCAGGAGACATTACTATAGGTCAGGATACAGGAGACATTACTATAGGTCCAGGGAGACATTACTATAGGTCCAGGAACATTACTATAGGTCCAGGAGACATTACTATAGGTCCAGGAGACATTACTATAGGTCCAGGAGACATTACTATAGGTCCAGGAGACATTACTATAGGTCCAGGAGACATTACTATAGGTCCAGGAGACATTACTATAGGTCCAGGAGACATTACTATAGGTCCAGGAGACATTACAGGAGATGAGACATTACTATAGGTCCAGGTCAGAGACATTACTATATGTCCAGAACATTACTATAGGTCCAGGAGACATTACTATAGGTCCAGAGACATTACTATAGGTCCAGGAGAGACATTACTATAGGTCCAGGAGACATTACTATAGGTCCAGGAGACATTACTATAGGTCCAGGTCAGAACATTACTATAGGTCCAGGAGACATTACTATAGGTCCAGAACATTACTATAGGTCCAGAGACATTACTATAGGTAGGTCCTATAGGAGACATTACTATAGGTCCAGGAGACATTACTATAGGTCCAGGAGACATTACTATAGGAGACATTACTATAGGTCCAGGAGACATTACTATAGGTCCAGGAGACATTACTATAGGTCCAGGAGACATTACTATAGGTCCAGGAGACATTACTATAGGTCCAGGAGACATTACTATAGGTCCAGGAGACATTACTATAGGTCCAGAACATTACTATAGGTCCAGGGACATTACTATAGGTCCAGGAGAGAGACATTACTATAGGTCCAGGAGACATTACTATAGGTCCAGGAGACATTACTATAGGTCAAGGAGACATTACTATAGGTCCAGGAGACATTACTATAGGTCCAGACATTACTATAGGTACATTACTATAGGTCCAGGAGACATTACTATCCAGGTCCAGGAGACATTACTATAGGTCCAGGAGACATTACTATAGGTCCAGGGACATTACTATAGGTCCAGGACATTACTATAGGTCCAGGAGACATTACTATAGGTCCAGGCATTACTATAGGTCCAGGAGGAGACATTACTATAGGTCAGGAGACATTACTATAGGTCCAGGAGACATTACTATAGGTCCAGGAGACATTACTATAGGTCCAGGAGACATTACTATAGGTCCAGGACATTACTAGGTAGAGACATTACCAGGTCCAGACATTACTATAGGTCCAGGAGACATTACTATAGGTCAGGAGATATTACTATATGTACTATAGGTCCAGGAGACATTACTATAGGTCCAGGACATTACTATAGGTCCAGAGATGAGACATTACTTACTATAGGTCCAGGGACATTACTATAGGTCAGGAGACATTACTAGGTCCAGGAGACATTACTATAGGTCAGGAGACATTACTATAGGTCCAGGACATTACTATAGGTCCAGAGACATTACTATAGGTCCAGGGACATTACTATAGGTCCAGGAGACATTACTATAGGTCCAGGAGACATTACTATAGGTCATTACATAGGTGCAGGAGACATTACTATAGGTCAAGGAGACATTACTATAGGTCCAGGAGACATTACTATAGGTCCAGAACATTACAGGGAGGAGACATTACTATAGGTCCAGAGACACTATAGGTCCAGAATGAGACATTACTATAGGTCATTACTATAGGTCAGGAGATGAGACATTACTATAGGTCCAGGAGACATTACTATAGGTCAGGAGACATTACTATAGGTCCAGGAGACATTACTATAGGTCCAGAACATTACTATAGGTCCAGGAACATTACTATAGGTCCAGGAGACATTACTATAGGTCCAGGAGACATTACTATAGGTCAAGGAGACATTACTATAGGTCCAGGAGACATTACTATAGGTCCAGGACACGTACTATAGGTCCAGGACATTACTATAGGTCCAGGAGACATTACTATAGGTCCAGGAACATTACTATAGGTCAAGGAGACATTACAGGTCCAGGAGACATAGGTACTATAGGTCCAGGGAGACATTACTATAGGTCCAGGAGACATGGTCAGAGACATTACTATAGGTCCAGGAGACATTACTATAGGTCCAGGAGACATTACTATAGGTCCAGAGACATTACTATAGGTCAGGAGACATTACTATAGGTCCAGGAGACATTACTATAGGTCATTACAGGTCAGGAGACATTACTATAGGTCCAGGAGACATTACTATAGGTCCAGGAGATATTACTATAGGTCCAGGACATTACTATAGGTCAGGAGACACTATTCCACATTACTAGGTCCAGGAGACATTACTATAGGTCCAGAACATTACTATAGGTCAGGAGATGAGACATTACTATAGGTCATTACAGGAGACATTACTATAGGTCCAGGAGGACATTACTATAGGTCCAGGAGACATTACTATAGGTCCAGGACATTACTATAGGTCCAGGAGACATACTATAGGTCCAGGAGACATTACTATAGGTCCAGGAGACATTACTATAGGTCCAGGAGACATTACTAGGTCCAGGAGTACTATAGGTCAGGAGACATTACTATATAGTCCAGTCCAGGAGACATTACTATAGGTCAGAACATTACTATAGGAGACATTACTATAGGTCCAGGAGACATTACTATAGGTCCAGACATTACTATAGGTCAGGTCCAGGACATTACTATAGGTCCAGGACATTACTATAGGTCCAGAGACATTACTATAGGTCCAGGAGACATTACTATAGGTCCAGGAGACATTACTATAGGTCCAGGAGAGGACATTACTATAGGTCCAGAGACATTACTATAGGTCCAGGAGACATTACTATAGGTCCAGGAGACATTACTATAGGTCCAGGAGACATTACTATAGGTCCATTACTATAGGAGACATTACTATAGGTCAGGAGACATTACTATAGGTCCAGGAGACATTACTATAGGTCAGGAGACATTACTATAGGTCCAGGAGACATTACTATAGGTCCAGGACATTACTATAGGTCCAGGACATTACTATAGGTCCAGGAACATTACTATAGGTCCAGGAGATGAGACATTACTATAGGTCCAGGAGACATTACTATAGGTCCAGGAGACATTACTATAGGTCCAGGAGACATTACTAGGTCAGGACATTACTATAGGTCCAGGTCCAGATGACATTACTATAGGTCCAGGAGACATTACTATAGGTCCAGGAGACATTACAGGAGACATTACTATAGGTCCAGGACATTACTATTACTATAGGTCCAGGACATTACTATAGGTCAGGAGACATTACTATAGGACATTACCAGGATACATTACTATAGGTCCAGGAGACATTACTAGGTCCAGGAGACATTACTATAGGTCCAGGAGACATTACTATAGGTCCAGGAGACATTACTATTCAGGAGACACTATAGGTCCAGGGACATTACTATAGGTCCAGGAGACATTACAGGAGACATTACTATAGGTCCAGGAGACATTACTATAGGTCAGGACATTACTATAGGTCCAGGAGACATTACTATAGGTCAGGAGACATTACTATAGGTAGAGTACCAGGAGATGGGACATTACTATAGGTCCAGGAGACATTACTATAGGTCCAGGAGATGGGACATTACTATAGGTCCAGGAGACATTACTATAGGTCCAGGGAGACATTACTATAGGTCCAGGAGACATTACTATAGGTCCAGGACATTACTATAGGTCCAGGAGACATTACTATAGGTCCAGGAGACATTACTATAGGTCCAGAGACATTACTATAGGTCCAGGACATTACTATAGGTCCAGGAGACATTACTATAGGTCATTACAGGAGACTATAGGTACTATAGGTCCAGGAGACATTACTATAGGTCCAGGAGACTATAGGTACTACTAGGTCAGGAGACATTACTATAGGTCCAGGAACATTACTATAGGTCAGGAGACATTACTATAGGTCCAGAACATTACTATAGGTCCAGGAGACATTACTAGGTCCAGGACATTACTATAGGTCCAGGACATTACTATAGGTCCAGGAGACATACTATAGGTCAGGAGACATTACTATAGGTCCAGGACATTACTATAGGTCCAGAACATTACTATTCAGGAGACATTACTATAGGTCAGGGACATTACCAGGAGACATTACTATAGGTCCGGAGACATTACTATAGGTCCAGGAGACATTACTATAGGTCCAGGACATTACTATAGGTCAGGAGACATTACTATAGGTCCAGGAGACATTACTATAGGTCCAGGGAGACATTACTATAGGTCAGGAGACATTACTATAGGTCAGGTGGGACATTACTATAGGAGGGACATTACTATAGGTCCAGGGACATTACTAGGTCAGGAGACATTACTATAGGCCCAGGAGATGGGACATTACTATAGGTCCAGGAGACATTACTATAGGTCCAGGAGACATTACTATAGGTCCAGGAGACATTACTATAGGTCAGGAGACATTACTATAGGTCCAGGAGAGACATTACTATAGGTCCAGGAGACATTACTATAGGTCCAGGAGACATTACTATAGGTCCAGTAGGACATTACTATAGGTCAGGAGACATTACTATAGGTCCAGGAGACATTACTATAGGTCCAGGAGACATTACTATAGGTCCAGGAGACATTACTATAGGTCAGGAGACATTACTATAGGTCCCAGGAGACATTACTATAGGTCCAGGAGCCCATTACTATAGGTCAGGACATTACTATAGGTCCAGGAGACATTACTATAGGTCCAGGAGACATTACTATCGGTCAGGAGACATTACTATAGGTCCAGGAGACATTACTATAGGTCCAGGAGACATTACTATAGGTCCAGGAGACATTACTATAGGTCCAGGAGACATTACTATAGGTCCAGGAGACATTACTATAGGTCAGGGACATTACTATAGGTCCAGGAGACATTACTATAGGTCCAGGAGACATTACTATAGGTCAGGACATTACCAGGAGACATTACTATAGGTCCAGGAGACATTACTATAGGTCCAGGAGACATTACATTACTATAGGTCCAGGAGACATTACTATAGGTCAGGAGACATTACTATAGGTCAGGAGATGACATTACTATAGGTCAGGACATTACTATAGGTCCAGGAGACATTACTATAGGTCCAGGAGACATTACTATAGGTCCAGGACATTACTATAGGTCCAGGAGACATTACTATAGGTCCAGGAGACATTACTATAGGTCAGGAGACATTACTATAGGTCCAGGAGACATTACTATAGGTCCAGGAGACATTACTATAGGTCAAGGAGACATTACTATAGGTTACTATAGGTCCAGGAGACATTACTATAGGTCCAGGAGATGAGACATTACTATAGGTCCAGGAGACATTACTATAGGTCCAGGAGACATTACTATAGGTCAGGAGACATTACTATAGGTCAGGAGACATTACAGGAGACATTACTATAGGTCAGGAGACATTACCAGGAGACATTACTATAGGTCCAGGGAGACATTACTATAGGACATTACCAGGAGACATTACTATAGGTCCAGGAGACATTACTATAGGTTACTAGGTCCAGGAGAGGACATTACCAGGAGACATTACTATAGGTCAGAGACATTACTATAGGTCCAGGAGACATTACTATAGGTCCAGGAGACATTACTATAGGTCCAGGAGACATTACTATAGGTCCAGGAGACATTACTATAGGTCCAGGGACATTACTATAGGTCAGGAGACATTACTATAGGTCCAGGAGACATTACTATAGGTCAGGAGACATTACTATAGGTCCAGGAGACATTACTATGGGGTCAGGAGACATTACTATAGGGAGACATTACTATAGGTCAGGAGACATTACTATAGGTCCAGGACATTACTATAGGTCAGGAGACATTACTATAGGTCCAGGAGAGACATTACTATAGGTCCAGGAGACATTACTATAGGTCCAGGAGACATTACTATAGGTCCAGGAGACATTACTATAGGTCCAGGAGCATTACAGGTTTACTATAGGAGACATTACTATAGGTCCAGGGAGACATTACTATAGGTCCAGGACATTACTATAGGTCCAGGAGACATTACTATAGGTCCAGGAGACATTACTATAGGTCCAGGGACATTACTATAGGTCCAGGAGACATTACTATAGGTCCAGGAGAGGACATTACTATAGGTCAGGAGACATTACTATAGGTCAGGAGGAGACATTACTATAGGTCCAGGAGACATTACTATAGGTCCAGGAGACATTACAGGAGACATTACTATAGGTCCAGGACATTACAGGTCCAGACATTACTATAGGTCCAGGAGACATTACTATAGGTCCAGGACATTACAGGTCCAGGACATTACTATAGGTCAGGAGACATTACTATAGGTCCAGGAGACATTACTATAGGTCAGGAGACATTACTATAGGTCCAGGAGACATTACTATAGGTCCAGGAGACATTACTATAGGTCCAGGAGACATTACTATAGGTCCAGGAGATGACATTACTATAGGTCCAGGAGACATTACTATAGGTCCAGGAGACATTACTATAGGTCCAGGAGACATTACTATAGGTCCAGGAGATGGGACATTACTATAGGTCCAGGAGACATTACTATAGGTCCAGGAGACATTACTATAGGTCAGGAGACATTACTATAGGTCCAGGAGACATTACTATAGGTCCAGGAGACATTACTATAGGTCCAGAGACATTACTATAGGCTCAGGACATTACTATAGGTCAGGACATTACTAGGTCCAGGAGAGGTACCAGGAGACATTACTATAGGTTCAGGGTACTATAGGTCCAGGGACATTACTATAGGTCCAGGAACATTACTATAGGTCAGGAGACATTACTATAGGTCAGGAGACATTACTATAGGTCCAGGACATTACTATAGGTCCAGGAGACATTACTATAGGTCCAGGAGACATTACCAGGAGACATTACTATAGGTCCAGGACATTACCAGAGACATTACTATAGGTCCAGGAGACATTACTATAGGTCCAGGAGACTATTCCAGGAGACATTACTATAGGTCAGAGACATTACTATAGGTCCAGGAGACATTACTATAGGTCCAGGAGACAGGAGACATTACTAGGTCAGGTCCAGGAGACATTACTATATCCAGGGACATTACCAGGAGACATTACTATAGGTCCAGGAGACATTACTATAGGTCCAGGACATTACTATAGGTCCAGGGAACATTACTATAGGTCAGGGACATTACTATCCAGGACATTACTATAGGTCAGGACATTACTATAGGTACCAGGAGACATTACTATAGGTCCAGGAGACATTACTATAGGTCCAGGAGACATTACTATAGGTCCAGGAGACATTACTGTAGGTCCAGGAGAGGTGGGACATTACTATAGGTCCAGGCCTCTAGTCACCATATCTCAGTTGTCCGTAGCTAGCTGGTTGTAGAGGACGGTGATAAACTCCTAGCCTCTAGTCACCGTGTCCCAGTTCTCCGTAGCTAGCTGGTTGTAGAGGACGGTGATAAACTCCTAGCCTCTAGTCACCGTGTCTCAGTTCTCCGTAGCTAGCTGGTTGTAGAGGACGGTGATAAACTCCTAGCCTCTAGTCACCGTGTCCCAGTTCTCCGTAGCTAGCTGGTTGTAGAGGACTGTGATAAACTCCTAGCCTCTAGACACCGTGTCCCAGTTCTCCGTAGCTAGCTGGTTGTAGAGGACGGTGATAAACTCCTAGCCTCTAGACACCGTGTCCCAGTTCTCCGTAGCTAGCTGGTTGTAGAGGTCCAGGGACGGTGATAAACTCCAAGCCTCTAGTCACCGTGTCCCAGTTCTCCGTAGCTAGCTGGTTGTAGAGGACTGTGATAAACTCTAGCCTCTATTCACCGTGTCTCAGTTCTCCGTAGCTAGCTGGTTGTAGAGGACGGTGATAAACTCCTAGCCTCTAGACACCGTGTCCCAGTTCTCCGTAGCTAGCTGGTTGTAGAGGACGGTGATAAACTCCTAGCCTCTAGTCACCGTGTCCCAGTTCTCCGTAGCTAGCTGGTTGTAGAGGACGGTGATAAACTCCTAGCCTCTAGTCACCGTGTCCCAGTTCTCCGTAGCTAGCTGGTTGTAGAGGACTGTGATAAACTCCTAGCCTCTAGACACCGTGTCCCAGTGAGACATCTCCGTAGCTAGCTGGTTGTAGAGGACTATAGGTGATAAACTCCTAGCCTCTAGACACCGTGTCCCAGTTCTCCGTAGCAGCTGGTTGTAGAGGACGGTGATAAACTCCAAGCCTCTAGTCACCGTGTCCCAGTTCTCCGTAGCTAGCTGGTTGTAGAGGACTGTCAGGTCCCAGATAAGACATTACTAGGCCTAGCCTCTCAGTTTCACCGTGTCAGGAGAAACTCCAGTTCTCCGTGTCCCAGTTCTCCGTAGCTAGCTGGTTGTAGAGGACGGTGATAAACTCCTAGCCTCTAGACACCGTGTCCCAGTTCTCCGTAGCTAGCTGGTTGTAGAGGACGGTGATAAACTCCTAGCCTCTAGTCACCGTGTCCCAGTTCTCCGTAGCTAGCTGGTTGTAGAGGACGGTGATAAACTCCTAGCCTCTAGTCACCGTGTCCCAGTTCTCCGTAGCTAGCTGGTTGTAGAGGACGGTTATAAACTCCTAGCCTCAGGAGCTAGCTAGTTGTAGGAGATGGGTTAAACTTCTAGTCACCGTGTCTCAGTTCTCCGTAGCTAGCTGGTTGTAGAGGACGGGGTGATAAACTCCTAGCCTCTATTCACCGTGTCCCAGTTCTCCGTAGCTAGCTGGTTGTAGAGGGACGGGGATAAACTCACCCTCAGTTCTCCTCTAGCTGGTTGTAGAGGACAGTGATAAACCTAGCCTCTGTCCGTGTCCCAGTTCTCCGTAGCTAGCTGGTTGTAGAGGACGGTGATAAACTCCTAGCCTCTAGTCACCGTGTCCCAGTTCTCCGTAGCTAGCTGGTTGTAGAGGACAGTGATAAACTCCTAGCCTCTAGTCACCGTGTCTCAGTTCTCCGTAGCTAGCTGGTTGTAGAGGACAGTGATAAACTCCTAGCCTCTAGTCACCGTGTCCCAGTTCTCCGTAGCTAGCTGGTTGTAGAGGCTGTTAAACTTCTAGCCTCTAAACGTAGCTAGCTGGTTGTAGAGGCCGGTGATAAACTCCAAGTCAGTCACTGTGTCCCAGTTCTCCGTAGCTAGCTGGTTGTAGAGGACGGTGATAAACTCCTAGCCTCTAGTCACCGTGTCCCAGTTCTCCGTAGCTAGCTGGTTGTAGAGGACGTGTAAACTCCTAGCCTCTAGTCACCGTGTCCCAGTTCTCCTAGCCTCTGAGACACCTAGTGTCCCAGTTCTCCGTAGCTAGCTGGTTGTAGAGGACAGTGATAAACTCCTAGCCTCTAGTCACCGTGTCCCAGTTCTCCATAGCTAGCTGGTTGTAGAGGACGGTGATAAACTCCTAGCCTCTAGACACCGTGTCTCAGTTCTCCGTAGCTAGCTGGTTGTAGAGGACGGTGATAAACTCCTAGCCTCTAGTCACCGTGTCCCAGTTCTCCGTAGCTAGCTGGTTGTAGAGGACGGTGATAAACTCCTAGCCTCTAGTCACCGTGTCCCAGTTCTCCGTAGCTAGCTGGTTGTAGAGGACGGTGATAAACTCCTAGCCTCTAGTCACCGTGTCCCAGTTCTCCGTAGCTAGCTGATTGTAGAGGACGGTGATAAACTCCTAGCCTCTAGTCACCGTGTCCCAGTTCTCCGTAGCTAGCTGGTTGTAGAGGACGGTGAAGGCGAAGTAACTTGTGGGGAGCGTGTCTCATGACTGGTTGAGAGGACATAAATGACATAAATAGATGAATTAGCGTCACAAATTCTTATCTCAGGGAATATAGAATCAGTACAGAGTAAATGTCTCTTTAAACTAACTCTATTACAATCAGTGAATATAATTTAACATTGTACACTCTGTTTTTGAGATGCGTATCTTTCCGTGGTTCAGCTCCTCTCACGTGATCGAACACAGATGTAGCACAGATCTGTCAAAAGATATAGCCTCTGCTTTTGTACTCCTCTGAATAGCTGACAATGGCCTCCCTGTGTCCACTGAGTTAAAAAAAAGACCAGATGCATCCAGACAGACACGCTGCAGATGCCTCGTTCAAAAAAACAACAAACAAAAAAAACCAGGAAGTGGGTCAAGCTGTGGCCTTGTGGATTGTGAGGATGTTAATGACCTGAAGTAGTGTAGAAGCACTGTGGCTTCTATACAGACAGCAGGATGTTAATGACCTGAAGTAGTGTAGAAGCACTGTGGCTTCTATACAGACACTTAGCAGGATGTTAATGACCTGAAGTAGTGTAGAAGCACTGTGGCTTCTATACAGACACTTAGCAGGATGTTAATGACCTGAAGTAGTGTAGAAGCACTGTGGCTTCTATACAGACACTTAGCAGGATGTTAATGACCTGAAGTAGTGTAGAAGCACTGTGGCTTCTATACAGACACTTAGCAGGATGTTAATGACCTGAAGTAGTGTAGAAGCACTGTGGCTTCTATACAGACACTTAGCAGGATGTTAATGACCTGAAGTAGTGTAGAAGCACTGTGGCTTCTATACAGACACTTAGCAGGATGTTAATGACCTGAAGTAGTGTAGAAGCACTGTGGCTTCTATACAGACACTTAGCAGGATGTTAATGACCTGAAGTAGTGTAGAAGCACTGTGGCTTCTATACAGACAGCAGGATGTTAATGACCTGAAGTAGTGTAGAAGCACTGTGGCTTCTATACAGACATAGCAGGATGTTAATGACCTGAAGTAGTGTAGAAGCACTGTGGCTTCTATACAGACACTTAGCAGGATGTTAATGACCTGAAGTAGTGTAGAAGCACTGTGGCTTCTATACAGACACTTAGCAGGATGTTAATGACCTGAAGTAGTGTAGAAGCACTGTGGCTTCTATACAGACACTTAGCAGGATGTTAATGACCTGAAGTAGTGTAGAAGCACTGTGGCTTCTATACAGACACTTAGCAGGATGTTAATGACCTGAAGTAGTGTAGAAGCACTGTGGCTTCTATACAGACACTTAGCAGGATGTTAATGACCTGAAGTAGTGTAGAAGCACTGTGGCTTCTATACAGACACTTAGCAGGATGTTAATGACCTGAAGTAGTGTAGAAGCACTGTGGCTTCTATACAGACACTTAGCAGGATGTTAATGACCTGAAGTAGTGTAGAAGCACTGTGGCTTCTATACAGACACTTAGCAGGATGTTAATGACCTGAAGTAGTGTAGAAGCACTGTGGCTTCTATACAGACACTTAGCAGGATGTTAATGACCTGAAGTAGTGTAGAAGCACTGTGGCTTCTATACAGACACTTAGCAGGATGTTAATGACCTGAAGTAGTGTAGAAGCACTGTGGCTTCTATACAGACACTTAGCAGGATGTTAATGACCTGAAGTAGTGTAGAAGCACTGTGGCTTCTATACAGACACTTAGCAGGATGTTAATGACCTGAAGTAGTGTAGAAGCACTGTGGCTTCTATACAGACACTTAGCAGGATGTTAATGACCTGAAGTAGTGTAGAAGCACTGTGGCTTCTATACAGACAGCAGGATGTTAATGACCTGAAGTAGTGTAGAAGCACTGTGGCTTCTATACAGACAGCAGGATGTTAATGACCTGAAGTAGTGTAGAAGCACTGTGGCTTCTATACAGACACTTAGCAGGATGTTAATGACCTGAAGTAGTGTAGAAGCACTGTGGCTTCTATACAGACACTTAGCAGGATGTTAATGACCTGAATTAGTGTAGAAGCGCTGTGGCTTCTATACAGACACTTAGCAGGATGTTAATGACCTGAAGTAGTGTAGAAGCACTGTGGCTTCTATACAGACACTTAGCAGGATGTTAATGACCTGAAGTAGTGTAGAAGCACTGTGGCTTCTATACAGACACTTAGCAGGATGTTAATGACCTGAAGTAGTGTAGAAGCACTGTGGCTTCTATACAGACAGCAGGATGTTAATGACCTGAAGTAGTGCAGAAGCACTGTGGCTTCTATACAGACACTTAGCAGGATGTTAATGACCTGAAGTAGTGTAGAAGCACTGTGGCTTCTATACAGACACTTAGCAGGATGTTAATGACCTGAATTAGTGTAGAAGCACTGTGGCTTCTATACAGACACTTAGCAGGATGTTAATGACCTGAAGTAGTGTAGAAGCACTGTGGCTTCTATACAGACACTTAGCAGGATGTTAATGACCTGAAGTAGTGTAGAAGCACTGTGGCTTCTATACAGACACAGCAGGATGTTAATGACCTGAAGTAGTGTAGAAGCACTGTGGCTTCTATACAGACAGCAGGATGTTAATGACCTGAAGTAGTGTAGAAGCACTGTGGCTTCTATACAGACACTTAGCAGGATGTCTGTGAAGCACCTGTGGTTCACATTTATAGACCAACAACAAATGGATTTTAAGGTGTTTTTAACAAATAAAATTATTTAAAAAAGTGAGAAAGATTAAATAAAAATAAAAACAAAAAAAATGTAGTCATAGTGACTAAGGCAGAGTTATATTAATAACATGAACTAAACTAAATGGTAAGATATTAGATGATATGAGTGACTAAGGCAGAGTTATATTAATAACATAAATACAATATAGAAACAGAAATAAAGTAGATCAAATGTCTGGGACGACTAAACACACCCTGGTTAAAAAAGCTCTGCTAGAAAGGTCTTATTAAGATCCTTCTAGAAAATATCTAAGTTTTTTTATGAGGCTCTTGTAACGAGCGTCGTCGTAGGTGGAAGGAGGTGAGGACCAAGGTGCAGCGTGGGAAGTGTCCATATTCTTTAACAAAAGAACACTGAAACAATAAATAACACGACAAACGAACAGTCCTGAATGGTGCTGGAAAAACACACAGAACAGAAAATAAACACCCACGAAACCCAGGTGGGAAAAGGCTGCCTAAGTATGATTCTCACTCAATCAGAGACAACTAACGACACCTGCCTCTGATTGAGAACCATACCAGGCCAAACGCAAAAACAACATAGAAAAACAAACATAGACTTCCCACCCCAACTCACACCCCCTGACCATACTAAAACAAAGACAAAACAAAGGAACTAAGGTCAGAACGTGACATCCATCCTATTCCCTATTCCATCCTATTCCCTATTCCATTCTATTCCCTATTCCATCCTATTCCCTATTCCATCCTATTCCCTATTCCATCCTATTCCCTATTCCATCCTATTCCCTATTCCATTCTATTCCCTATTCCATCCTATTCCCTATTCCACTCTATTCCATCCTATTCCCTATTCCATCCTATTCCCTATTCCATCCTATTCCCTATTCCATTCTATTCCCTATTCCATCCTATTCCCTATTCCATCATATTCCCTATTCCACTCTATTCCATCCTATTCCCTATTCCATCCTATTCCATCCTATTCCCTATTCCACTCTATTCCATCCTATTCCCTATTCCATCCTATTCCATCCTATTCCCTATTCCATCCTATTCCCTATCCCATCCTATTCCCTATTCCGCCCTACTCCACCCTATTCCCTATTCCACTCTATTCCATCCTATTCCCTATTCCATCCTATTCCCTATTCCATCCTATTCCCTATTCCATCCTATTCCCTATTCCATCCTATTCCCTATTCCATTCTATTCCCTATTCCATCCTATTCCCTATTCCATCCTATTCCCTATTCCACTCTATTCCATCCTATTCCCTATTCCATCCTATTCCATTCTATTCCCTATTCCATCCTATTCCCTATTCCATCCTATTCCCTATTCCACTCTATTCCATCCTATTCCCTATTCCATCCTATTCCCTATCCCATCCTATTCCCTATTCCGCCCTACTCCACCCTATTCCCTATTCCACTCTATTCCATCCTATTCCCTATTCCATCCTATTCCCTATCCCATCCTATTCCCTATTCCACCCTACTCCACCCTATTCCCTATTCCACTCTATTCCACCCTACTCCACCCTATTCCACCATATTCCCTATTCCACTCTATTCCACCCTACTCCACCTTATTCCCCATTCCATCCTATTCCCTATTACATCCTATTCCCTATTCCACCCTATTCCCTATTCCATCCTATTCCCTATTCCATCCTATTCCCTATTCCATCCTATTCCATATTCCCTATTCCATCCTATTCTGCCCTACTCCACCTTATTCCCTATTCCACCCTATTCCACCCTACTCCACCTTATTCCCTATTCCACCCTATTCCATCCTACTCCACCCTATTCCCTATTCCACCCTATTCCATCCTATTCCCTATTCCATCCAACAGCTTCTGGTCTGATCTGGAGGGAGGTTCACATCCAACAGCTTCTGAGGTTCTGGTCTGGAGGGAGGGAGGTCACATTCAACAGCTTCTGAGGTTCTGCTTCTGAGGTTCTGTTCTGGAGGGAGGTTCACATCCAACAGCTTCTGAGGTTCTGGTCTGGAGGGAGGGAGGTTCACATCCAACAGCTTCTGAGGCTCTGGTCTGATCTGGAGGGAGGTTCACATCCAACAGCTTCTGAGGTTCTGGTCTGGAGGGAGGGAGGTTCACATTCAACAGCTTCTGAGGTTCTGGTCTGATCTGGAGGGAGGTTCACATCCAACAGCTTCTGAGGCTCTGCTCTGGTCTGGAGGGAGAGAGGGAGGTCACATTCAACAGCTTCTGAGGTTCTGGTCTGATCTGGAGGGAGATTCACATCCAACAGTTCTTCTGGAGGGAGGGAAGCTCTGCTTCTGGTCTGGGTCTGGAGGGAGGGAGGTTCACATTCAACAGCTTCTGAGGTTCTGGTCTGGAGGGAGGTTCACATCCAACAGCTTCTGAGGTTCTGGTCTGGAGGGAGGGAGGGAGATTCACATCCAACAGCTTCTGAGGTTCTGGTCTGGAGGGAGGGAGGTTCACATTCAACAGCTTCTGAGGTTCTGGTCTGGAGGGAGGGAGGTTCACATCCAACAGCTTCTGAGGTTCTGGTCTGGAGGGAGGGAGGTTCACATCCAACAGCTTCTGAGGTTCTGGTCTGGAGGGAGGGAGGTTCACATTCAACAGCTTCTGAGGTTCTGGTCTGGAGGGAGGGAGGTCACATTCAACAGCTTCTGAGGTTCTGGTCTGGAGGGAGGTTCACATCCAACAGCTTCTGAGGTTCTGGTCTGGAGGGAGGGAGGTTCACATCCAACAGCTTCTGAGGTTCTGGTCTGGAGGGAGGGAGGTTCACATCCAACAGCTTCTGAGGTTCTGGTCTGGAGGGAGGGAGGTTCACATTCAACAGCTTCTGAGGTTCTGGTCTGGAGGGAGGGAGGTTCACATTCAACAGCTTCTGAGGTTCTGGTCTGGAGGGAGGTTCACATCCACCAGCTTCTGAGGTTCTGGTCTGGAGGGAGGGAGGTTTACATCCAACAGCTTCTGAGGTACTGGTCTGGAGGGAGGGAGGGAGGTTCACATCCAACAGCTTCTGAGGTTCTGGTCTGGAGGGAGGGAGGGAGGTTCACATCCAACAGCTTCTGAGGTTCTGGTCTGGAGGGAGGGAGGTCACATTCCAACAGTTCTGGTCTGAGGTTCTGGTCTGGTCTGGAGGGAGGGAGGGAGGTTCACATCCAACAGCTTCTGAGGTTCTGGTCTGGAGGGAGGGAGGTTCACATCCAACAGCTTCTGAGGTTCTGGTCTGGAGGGAGGGAGGGAGGTTCACATCCAACAGCATCTGAGGTTCTGGTCTGGAGGGAGGGAGATTCACATCCAACAGCTTCTGAGGTTCTGGTCTGGAGGGAGGGAGGTCACATTCAACAGCTTCTGAGGTTCTGGTCTGGAGGGAGGGAGGTTCACATCCAACAGCTTCTGAGTTTCTGGTCTGGAGGGAGGGAGGTCACATTCAACAGCTTCTGAGGTTCTGGTCTGGAGGGAGGGAGATTCACATCCAACAGCTTCTGAGGTTCTGGTCTGGAGGGAGGGAGGTTCACATCCAACAGCTTCTGAGGTTCTGGTCTGGAGGGAGGGAGGTTCACATCCAACAGCTTCTGAGGCTCTGATCTGGAGGGAGGGAGGTTCACATTCAACAGCTTCTGAGGTTCTGGTCTGGAGGGAGGGAGGTTCACATCCAACAGCTTCTGAGGCTCTGATCTGGAGGGAGGGAGGTTCACATCCAACAGCTTCTGAGGTTCTGGTCTGGAGGGAGGGAGGTTCACATTCAACAGCTTCTGAGGTTCTGGTCTGGAGGGAGGGAGGTTCACATCCAACAGCTTCTGAGGTTCTGGTCTGGAGGGAGGGAGGTTCACATCCAACAGCTTCTGAGGATCTGGTCTGGAGGGAGGGAGGGAGGTTCACATCCAACAGCTTCTGAGGTTCTGGTCTGGAGGGAGGGAGGTCACATCCAACAGCTGGAGGAGGGAGGTTCACATCCAACAGTTCTGAGGTTCTGGTCTGGAGGGAGGGAGGTTCACATCCAACAGCTTCTGAGGTTCTGGTCTGGAGGGAGGGAGGTTCACATCCAACAGCTTCTGAGGTTCTGGTCTGGAGGGAGGGAGGTTCACATCCAACAGCTTCTGAGGATCTGGTCTGGAGGGAGGGAGGATGACATACAGCATATAGCAGATACACTATACTGTAGCAGTGCTGAACTAAGTACACAATACGTTTGCAGTACACAAGAGTAATGCAGCCTGATAAATTACTCATATAAGTTATTGATCCTTACTATTGTGTCCCAAATGGCACCTTTTTCCCTACACAGTGTATAGACATAGCAGTGGTTAATTACAGTGCCTTGCAGAAGTCTTCACTCCCCTTGGCGTTTTTTCCTATTTTGTTTACAACCTGGAATTTAATGGATTTTTTATTTGGATTTCATGTATTAAAAAATGGAAAGAATAAGACACCGAAACAGACCAGACAAGAGAGACCAGACAAGAGAGACCAGATAAGAGAGACCAGACAAGAGAGACCAGACAAGAGAGACCAGACAAGAGAGACCAGACAAGAGAGACCAGACAAGAGAGACCAGACAAGAGAGACCAGACAAGAGAGACCAGACAAGAGAGACCAGACAAGAGAGACCAGACAAGAGAGACCAGACAAGAGAGACCAGACAAGAGAGACCAGACAAGAGAGACCAGACAAGAGAGACCAGACAAGAGAGACCAGACAAGAGAGGGCCTCCCACCAAAACAGACCAGACAAGAGAGACCAGACAAGAGAGACCAGACAAGAGAGACCAGACAAGAGAGACCAGACAAGAGAGGGCCTCCCACCAAAACAGACCAGACAAGAGAGACCAGACAAGAGTGGGCCTCCCACCAAAACAGACCAGACAAGAGAGACCAGACAAGAGAGGGCCTCCCACCAAAACAGACCAGACAAGAGAGACCAGACAGAGAGGGCCTCCCACCAAAACAGACCAGACAAGAGAGGGCCTCCCACCAAAACAGACCAGACAAGAGAGGGCCTCCCACCAAAACAGACCAGACAAGAGAGGGCCAGACCCACCAAAACAGACCAGACAAGAGAGGGCCTCCCACAAAACAGACCAACAGACCAGACAAAGAGACCAGACAAGAGAGGGCCGCCCACCAAAACAGACCAGACAAGAGAGACCAGACAAGAGAGGGCCTCCCACCAAAACAGACCAGACAAGAGAGACCAGACAAGAGAGACCAGACAAGAGAGACCAGACAAGAGAGACCAGACAAGAGAGGGCCTCCCACCAAAACAGACCAGACAAGAGAGACCAGACAAGAGAGGGCCGCCCACCAAAACAGACCAGACAAGAGAGGGCCGTCCACCAAAACAGACCAGACAAGAGAGGGCCGCCCACCAAAACTCACGGACCAGGCATGGAGGGCATTAATCAGAGAGGTAACAAAGAGACCAAAGAGACCAAAGAGACCAAAGATAACCCAGGAGCTGCAAAGCTACACAGCGAAGATTGGAGTATCTGTCCATAGGACCACTTTAAGCTTGGCCGGGTTGCCGAGAGGAGAGGAGAGGAGAGGAGAGTAGAGGAGAGGAGAGGAGAGGAGAGGGGAGGTTGGTCCGTAGATGGAAGGCCGGGTTGACCAGACAAGAGAGACCAGACAAGAGAGACCAGGAGAGGAGAGGAGGAGAGGCCTCCCACCAAAACAGTCCGTAGATGGAAGGCCGGTTTCCGAGAGGAGAGGAGAGGAGACCAGGAGAGGAGAGGAGAGAGAGAGAGGTTGGTCCGTAGATGGAAGACAAGGTTTGCCGAGAGGAGAGGAGAGGAGAGGTTGGTCCGTAGATGGAAGGTCGGTTTGCCGAGAGAGAGAGGAGACCAGGAGAGGTTGGTCCGTAGATGGAAGGCCGGGTTGCCCAACAGAGATCTTCTTGTCCGCTTAAGACTGTCTGGTAGAATGGCTGAGTTGTAGTACCGTCATGTGTTTGGTAGAAGAGATACTTTGTCCGTCCATTCTTAGCCCACATTTACAGCTGGTGCTGCTCACTCAACGGCTAGGAGCTATCAATTCTTTAGTCTTTTATGAGTTCAAAGTTCATACCAAGTTGCCATACTTTAAGCTCATGCTGAAGTTGGCTTAGTTCTGTAGTTTGATATTAGCCTTTTTTTCGTTGAATTTTACCCCTTTTTCTCCCCAAGAGGGCGTTTCCAATTGTTAGTAGTTACTATCTTGTCTCATCGCTACAACACCCACGGGCTCTGGAGAGACGAAGACCGAAAGCCATGCGGCCTCCCAAACACAACCAACCAAGCCTCCCGCACTGCTTCTTAACGCAGCGCATCCAACCAGGGAAGAACAGCCGCACCACTGTGTCGGAGGAAACACCATGCACCTGGCGACCTTGGGAGACTCCCCAAACATTCGGAAGAAGGTACTCTGGTCAGATGAGACTTAAACTGAGCTTTTGGCCATCCAGGAAAAAGCTATGTGTGGGGAAAACCCAAGAGAGAACACCTCCCATCACCCCGAGAACACCATCCCCACAGTGAAGCATGGTGGTGGCAGCATCATGCTGTGGGGATGTTTTTCATCGGCAGGGGCTGGGAAACTGGCCAGAATTGAAGGAATAATGGATGCCACCAAAAAGTACAGGGTAATTCTTGAGGGAAACCTGTTTCAGTCTTCCAAAAATATGAGACTGGGAAGGAGGTTCACCTTCTAGCAGGACAATGACCCAAAAAGACCATACTGCTAAAGCAACACTTGAGTGGTTTAAAGGGAAACGTTTAAATGTCTTGGAATGGCCTAGTTAAAGCCCAGACCTCAATCCAATTGAGAATATGTGGTATGACTTAAAGATGCTGTACACCAGCAGAACCCATCCAATTTCAAAGAGCTGGAGCAGTTTTGCCATGAAGAATGGGCAAAAATCCCAGTGTCCAGATGTGCCAAGCCAGACAAGAGACTTGCAGCTGTAATTGCTGCAAAAGGTGGCTCACAAAGTATTGACTTTGAGGGGGGTTGAATGGTTGGAACCTGGTTAATCTGGTAGATGTGTGACCAGGGAACCTGGTTGGTGTGTGACCAGGAACCTGGTTGATCAAAACAGACCAGACAAGTGTGACCAGGGAACCTGGTTGGTGTGTGACCAGGGAACCTGGTTGATCTGTTGGTGTGTGACCAGGGAACCTGGTTGGTGTTGTCGTAGATAATCGTTACAGAAATATAATACTGTCTATAGAAATATAATACTCTCAGAAGAAACTGTTGAATTCAATGTAGACTTTAATGCAAGTTATTAAAGACCGTGCTGGTCCGCGGAAAGCCGACCTTCTTAGCACTGGCTCTGCTTTTATACATACATAGTAGAGGGTGTACATCACATATGTACACAAAGTCACTCCCCTTAGTATCTGCTTTTGGTCACAACGATGGCAGAACTCTTTCCATGTTCTAAAATAATGTATATACTGCATGCCTCCCACCAAACATGTTAGTCATCAGTCATCCTGCCTACATCTTTATTCCTGCACCCTGCTGACCACAGCATGTTCAGCTGTCATGAATGCACGTATGGTCTTGGTTAATGTATTCCTACATAAATAGAGTATGGTCTGGGTGTCATATGGCCTGGATATCATCTTCTCTTAATGTGCATGTGCTTGCTACTCAGCCTCTCAATGGTTCGCTCCAACAGTGTGACCAGGGAACCTGGTTGGAAGTGTTGACCAACAGGAACCTGGTTGATCTGTTGGGTGTGTGACCAGGGAACCTGGTTGGTCTGTTGGGTGTGTGACCAGGGAACCTGGTTGGTCTGGTGTTCTATACATCTATTTCAATTTGATGTGAAAGGGGAGAAAATCAATATATCCCCATCCATGCCGTTCTATTGGTCCCATTGAATGTGTGAGGAAGTGAGGGGAAGTTAATGTTACTTTGAGAGAGATACTAAACTCCCATGATTCCACTGTGTCAGTGTTAGTCTTTTTTCTAAACATGAGATACAGAGAGATGGATGGATGGATGGATGGATGGATGGATGGATGGATAGAGAGAGCGCACTGAGAGAGAGTGAGAGAGACCAATGTGTCGAGAGAGACCAGAGACAGAGAGAGGGAGAAGAGAGAGGTACTCTGGTCAGAGATACTTAAAGAGCTTTTTGGATCCAGGAATAAGTATGTGAGACAAAACCAACACCTCCCATAGAAGACAGTGAAGAGACAGCATCATGACAGATGTTTTCATCGGCAGGGGAGAGAACTGGGAGAGAACAAAAATGGATGGGCGGGAATAAAATAAATGAGTTACCTGTCTTCCAAAACTGAGGGGGAAAAGAGGCTGGACTGGATTATATTCTCTTGCATCACAGATCTGAAAGACCCTGTTAGATCAAAGACAGATTTTTAGCAGGTGAACAGTATTGAACTGCATTTCAAAGAGAGGAGCAGTTTTGCCAGAAGAATGGACAGGAAAATCCCAGAGAGAGAGGAGGACAGACAGAGAGAGGACAGAGAGACACAGAGTAAGAGAGAGAGAGAGAAAGATTGAGAGAGGGGAGGACAGAGGACAGACAGAGAGAGAGAGATGAGGACAGACAGGGAGAGAGGACAGAGGACAGAGAGAAGAGAGAGAGAGAGAGGAGGACAGAGGACAGACAGAGAGAGAGACCAGGAGACAGAGGACAGACAGGAGGAGGATGACAGGGACTTGGGACAGACAGAGAGAGAGTGAGGAGGACAGACAGAGATCTGAGAGAGAGAGAGAGGAGGAGGACAGAGGACAGACAGAGAGAGAGAGGAGTGACAGGAGGACAGACAGAAAGAGAGAGAGGACCAGGGAACCTGGCGAGAGAGAGAGACCAGGAGTTGAGTGGAGGACAGAGGACAGACAGAGAGAGAGAGGACAGAGGACAGACAGAGAGTAAGAGGAACCTGGAGGACAGAGGGAACCAGACAGAGAGGGAAGAGGAGGACAGAGGACAGAGAGAGAGAAGGAGGACTGGTGTTCTAGACAGAGATGAGAAAGGAGAAAATCAATATACAGAGGACAGAATGTGTGAGAGAGAGAGTTAGGACAGAGGACAGACAGAGAGTCAGTGTTAGTCTTTTTCTAAACAGAGATACAGACAGATGGAGAGGAGGAGGAGAGAGGACAGACAGAGAGAGAGAGGAGGAGGACAGAGGACAGACAGAGAGAGAGAGGAGGACAGAGGACAGACAGAAAGAGAGAGGAGGACAGACAGAGAGAGAGACAGAGAGAGAGAGGACAGACAGAGGACAGACAGAAAAGAGAGAGGACAGAGACAGACAGAGAGAGAGAGGAGGAGGACAGAGGACAGACAGAGAGAGAGAGAGGAGGACAGAGGACAGACAGAGAGAGAGAGAGAGGACAGAGGACAGACAGAGAGGGAGAGAGAGAGGACAGAGAGAGAGAGAGAGAGGAGGGCTGAACGGGAGGTGGAACTATTTGGTATCATAACTGCCCAGGAAACAGTAGTCAGGTCCATTCACACGGATCCACGGGAACCTGAGACCAACCCTCTCTTTGTGTATCTGTCTGAATTCCACATAGTGACGTTACAATAAAGCCAATCTGGAAAAGGGATCGGGCAAAATACGGATATTTATGCTTATTTATTTTATCTTGTGTCCTTTAACACCATTAATCATTTAATGTAATTTCAGAACGATTGACTTTCCAGCATATAAGAGGGGAAAGGGATCGTACAATTTTTGTTGTTTTTCAAATATTACTTTATTGGGATTGTCTAGCCCTTGCTTTGGCAATGAAACATGTTTCCCATGCCGATAAAGCCCTTGAGGAATTGAATTGAGAGAGAGAGAGAGGAGAGGAAGAGGAGAGGAGAGAGAAAGACAGAGAGAGAGAGAGAGAGAGAGGAGAGGAGAGAGGAGAGACAGAGAGAGAGAAGAGAAGAGAAGAGAAGAGAAGAGAAGACAGAAGAGAGAGACAGGAGAGACAGAGAGGAGAGAGAGAGAGAGAGACAGAGAGAGAGGAGAGGAGAGGAGAGGAGGGAGAGGGGGGGAATAAAAGAGAGAGAGTTACCTGATCCAGGAGAAGGAGGCTGGACTGGATTATATTCTCTTGCATCACAGAGAAAGACCCTGAGATCAAAGACAGATTTTTAGCAGGTGAGCAGTATTGAACTGCAGGATTGAAGAGGGAGAGGAGGAGAGAGGAGAGGAGAGACACAGAGAGAGAGAGAGGACAGAGGACAGACAGAGACAGAGAGACAGAGAGGAGACAGAGGAGAGGAGGAGGACAGAGGACAGACAGAGAGAGGGGGAGAGGACAGGAGGAGAGGAGGAGGACAGAGGACAGGAAGAGAGAGAGGAGGAGAGGAGAGACAGGAGAGAATAGGAGAGAGGACAGACAGAGGGAGAGAGGACAGAGGACAGAGAGAGAGAGAGGAGGAGGGAGGGGAGGGGTAGGTATCATAACCAGGAAACAGTAGTCAGGTCCATTCACTTGGCCGGCCGGGAACCTGAGACCAACCTCTCTTTGTGTATCTGTCTGAATTTAAAGCATAGGCGTTACAATAAAGCCAATCTGGAAAGGGATCGGGCAATGACGGATAGTAATTACTAGCTGTCTACACCATTAATCATTTAATGTAATTTCAGAACGATTGACTTTCCAGCAGATGAGAGGGGAAAGGGATCGTACAAAACGGACGGACGGACGGACGGGGGTATTGGGATTGAGCCCTGGTCTGGCTGAAAGAGAGAGAGGGGAGAGAGAGAGAGGAGAGGAGAGGAGAGGAGAGGAGAGGGAGAGGAGGGAGAGGAGAGAAGAGAAGAGAAGAGAGAGAGAAGAGAAGAGAGGAGAGGGAGAGGAGAGGAGAGGAGAGGAGAGGAGAGGAGAGGAAGAGAAGAGAAGAGAAGAGAAGAGAAGAGAGAGAGAAGAGAGAGAAGAGAAGAGAAGCGGAGAGGAGAGGAGAGGAGAGGGAAGAGAAGAGAAGAGAAGAGAAGAGAAGAGAAGAGAAAGAGAAGAGAAGAGAGAAGAAGAGAAGAGAAGAGAAGAGGAGAGGAGAGAGGAGAGGAGAGAAGAGAAGAGAAGAGAAGAGAAGAGAGAGGAGAGAGAGAGAGAAGAGAAGAGAAGAGAAGAGAGAAGAGAGAGGAGAGGAGAGGAGAGGAGAGAGGAGAGGAGAGGAGATGAGAGGAGAGGAGAGAGGATGAGATAGGAGGGGAGAGGAGAGGAGAGGAGAGGAGAGGAATAGGAGGGAGAGGAGAGGAGAGGAGAGGAGGGGAGATGAGAGGGAGATGAGATGAGAAGGAGAGGATGAGAGGAGGAGAGGAGGAGAGGAGATGAGAGGAGAGGAGAGGAGAGGACAAAGAGAGAAGGAAGAGAGGAGGAGGGAGGGAGAGGAGGGGAGAGGAGGAGAGAGGGGAGGGGAGGGGAGGGGAGGGAGGGAGAGGGGAGGAGACGAGACGAGACGAGAGGAGCCAAGGACGAGACGAGACGAGACGAGAGAGGAGAGGAGAGGAGACATCAGCAACATATAATTCTCTCTAAACTGAACACTGTGAACACAAACTGATAGTTTGACAACGTCTCCTGTCTCTGTCTGTGTCCCAAATTGCAGCCTTTAGTGCACTTTTAACCAGAGGCCTATCGGCCCTGTAGACTATGTAGAGAATAGGGTGCCATTTGGGACGCAATCCATCTCTTGTCCACTGCCAAGTGCAGCATGGGTAATCCCCTGCTCGTGTTTGAGAGAGAGGACACTTCCACAATAGGGCTTAGGGTCAGATTCATTTCCCCTTTAGGCTCAGTTGGTTAGGTGAGGGCTAGGTAAGGTTAGGGTTAGGGTTAAGGTTAATTTCCTTAGGTCAGCTGGTTAGGTGAGGGCCAGGTTATTTAGGCTAAGGTTAGGGTTAGGGTTAAGGCTAACGCCAAGGTTAAGGATTAGGATTAGGGTTAGGTTAGGTTAGGGTTAGGGTTAGGGTTGGGTTAAGGTTAAGGTTAGGGGTTAGGTTAGGGTTAGGGCTAGGCAGGTTAAAAGTTAAGGTAAGGGTTAGGTTAGGTTAAGGTTAGGTTGGGTTAGGTTAAGGTTAGTTAGGTTAGGTTAGGTTAGGGTTAGGGTTAAGATTAAGGGTTAGGCCAGGTGGTTAAGGTTAGGCCTGAGGCTAGGCTAGGCCAGGTTAGGCGGCCAGGTTAGGTTAGGTTAGGTTAAAGGCCAGGTTAAGGTTAAGGGGTTAAGAGCCAGAGTTAGGGTAGGGTTAGGGTTAGGCCAGGCCAGTTAAGCCAGTTAGTCAGGTTAGGCCAAAAGGTTAGGCCAGGGTTAGGCCAGGCCA
The DNA here is from genome assembly GCF_023373465.1 of Oncorhynchus keta. NCBI lineage: Eukaryota > Metazoa > Chordata > Actinopteri > Salmoniformes > Salmonidae > Oncorhynchus > Oncorhynchus keta. Next base: position 48,504 of record NW_026288692.1, read on the forward strand.
GGAGGTTAGGGTTTAGGGCCAGGGTTAGGTTAGGGTTAGGCAAGGTTAGGTTAGGCCAGGCTAGCGATCAACGGGTGCCAGGCAGGTTGGCCAAGTTAAGGTAAAGGATTAGGCCAGGAGTCAGGCCAGGTTAGGTTAGGTTAGGGGTAGGTAAAGTTAGGTCAGTTAGGTTAGGTTAGGTTAGGGTAGTAAGGTTAGGGTTAGGGTTAAGGGTTAGGTAAAGGCCATTAGGGTTAGGGTTAGGTTAGGTTAGGGTTAGGTTAGGTAGGGTTAGGGTTAGGATTAAGGTTAGGTGAGGCTAGGTTAGGGTTAAGGTTTAGGTTTAGGTAGTTAGGATTAAGGTAGTACTAGGTTGAGTTAGGTTAGGGTTGGGGTTGCTGTTAGTGTAAGAGTTAGGGTTAGGTCAGGTTAGTCAGGTAAAAGGTTAGGTTAGGTTAGGTATTAGGTTAGGTTAAGTTAGGGTTAGGTTAGGTAAAGGGTCAGGTTAGGTTAGGGTTAGGTTAGGGTTAGGTTAGGTTAGGGACGCATGTCAGTGACACACACACAGGTTAGGTTCACATTCACCAGGGTTAGGTCAGGTCACACACACACACAGGTTGTGTGGGCTAGGTTAGGGTCAAGGTTAGGGACAGGTAAAGGACGGACAGGTTAGGTCAGGTCAGGTTAGGTTAGGTTAGGACAGACAGACAGACAGACAGGGGACAGACAGACTAGACAGGAGGCCTAGGTTAGGTTAGGTCAGGTCTGGGCTTAGGTTAGGGTTATTAGGTCAGGCCAGGACACAGGCCAAGGAGGTCACAGGAAAGGGTTAGGGGTTAGAGACACAGGGTAGGCACAGGTAGAGGCCAGAGAGACAGGACAGGACAGGGTCGAGACACAGGTTAGGTTAAGGACCAGGTTAAGGTCAGACACAGGTTAGGTCACAGGACAGGCCAGGTTAGGACACAGGCCAGAGGTCAGGGAGACAATAGGCTAGGCACAGGCCAGGCCAGGTCAGGGACACAGGAGAGAGACACAGGTTCAGGTTAGTTAGGTTAGGTTAGGTCAGGTTAGGTCACAGTTAGAGTCATAGACAGACCAGAGGAGTAGAGAGAGACAGGTTAGGAGACACAGAGAGAGACAGGATAGGGTCAACATAGGACAGTCACACAGAGAGAGACACAGATATAGGATAGGTCAGGGGTCAGCCAAAGGTTCACAGGGATAGGTTCAGGTTAGGACAGGTAAAGGTTAGGTTAAGGATAGTTCAGGTTAGGGGTAAGGTAAAGGTTAGAGGTTAGGGACACAGGGATAGGGTTAAGGTTAGAGGGACACAGAGAGAGACGAGGTCAGAGATAGGGTCAGTCAGGTCACAGAGAGGTTAGGTAGAGGTCACAGAGAGAGACAGGAGAGAGACACAGAGAGAGACAGGGACACAGGTTAGGTTAGGGTCAGAGGAGACACATAGACAGGCCAAGGTCAAACAGAGTCAAACAGGAGACAGGTCAAACATACACAGTGTGTCTCTACAGTGTGAGACACAGTGTGTCTCCTTTTTACAGTGTCTCTACAGTGTGTCTCACAGTGTGAGACACATAGACAGTGTGTCATTTGCCAGTGTGTCCTCACAGTGTGTCTCCTTTCCAGAGAGTCTCCTTTCCAATGTGTCCTCTACAGTGTGTCTCTACAGTGTGAGACACAGTGTGTGTCCATCTACACAGTGTCTCCTTCTACAGTGTGTTCTCTACAGTGTCTCAGAGTGTGTCTCTCCTTTCCAGTGTGTCCTTTCCAATGTGTCTCCTCTACAGTGAGTCTCTACAGTTACAGACTCTACAGTGTAGAGACACAGTGTGTCTCTACAGTGTGTCTCTACAGTGTGAGGACACTATAGTGTGACTTTCCAGTGTGTCTCCTTTCCAATGTGTCTCATAGACAGTGTGTCTCACAGAGAGAGACACAGTGTGTCTCACAGTGAGAGACACAGAGAGACACAGAGTGTGTCTCTACACAGACTCTACAGTGTGTCTCCTCTTTGCAGTGAGACACAGAGTGTCTCTACAGTGTGACACAGAGTGTGTCTCCTCTACAGTATCCAACTCCCACTGAGACCTAGAGAGTGAGGGCCATCTGTTTGTCACAGAGGAGACACAGAGAGAGACACAGAGAGATTATGAGACAGACACAGTGGTGGTCAGAGCTGTAGGCTTTCTCCCAAATGGGACCCTATTCCCTATGAGAGTGCACTACATTCACGAGAACCTTGGGGTGCACAGAGCAGACTAAATAGCAATGGTCAGATAGTGACTACACAGTGAATAGAGAGAGACACATAGAGCTCTTACTTCACTGAGTTCAGAGACACAGAGACTTACGCACGCACGCACGCACGCATCTGATTACTACCACGCACGCACGCACGCACACACAGAGAGACACAGACACACAGAGACACACAGACACACACACAGACACAGAGACACACACAGACACACACACACACACACAGACAGACAGACAGACAGACACAGAGAGACAGACAGACAGACAGACAGACAGACAGACAGACAGACACAGACAGACAGACAGACAGACAGACAGAGAGAGCTCAAAGCAACAGACGCTGGACCTGGTCACAGAGAGAGACACAGCAGGGTTAAGAGAGAGAGACAGAGAGAGACACAGAGAGAGAGACAGAGAAAGACACAGAGAGAGACACAGAGAGATACACAGATAGACAGAGAGAGAGAGAGAGACAGACAGACAGACAGAGAGAGAGAGACACAGAGAGAGACACAGAGAGAGACACACATAGACAGACACAGAGAGAGACACAGAGACAGACACAGAGAGAGACACAGAGAGAGACACAGAGAGAGATACACATAGAC
>NW_026288693.1:0-8678 GCF_023373465.1 Oncorhynchus keta
TGACTCGATGGCCACTGGTGGAGGTGTTGACTCGATGGGCCACTGGTGGTGTTGACTCGATAGCCACTGGTGGTGTTGACTCGATAGCCACTGGTGAGGTGTTGACTCGATGGCCACTGGGAGTGTTGACTCGATGGCCACTGGTAGTGTTGACTCGTGGCCACTGGTGGTGTTGACTCGATGGCCACTGGTGGTGCTGTTGACTCGATGGCCACTGGTGGAGGTGTTGACTCAATGGCCACTGGTGGTGTTGACTCGATGGCCACTGGTAGGTGTTGACTCAATGGCCACATTACTCGTGGAGGTGTTGACCTCGATGGCCACTGGTGGAGGTGTTGACTCGATGGCCACTGGTGAGTGTTGACTCGATGGCCACTGGTGGTGTTGACTCGATGGCCACTGGTGGAGGTGTTGACTCGATGGCCACTGGTGGTGTTGACTCGATGGCCACTGGTGGAGGTGTTGATTCGATGGCCATTAGTGGAGGTGTTGACTTCGATGGCCACTGGTGGTGGTGTTGACTCGATGGCCATTGGTGTTTAATTGTTGACGATGGCCACTGGTGGTGTTGACTCGCCACTGGTAGCCGATGGCCACTGGTGGAGTGTGTTGACTCGATGGCCATTAGTGGTGGTGTTGACTTGGCCACTGGTGGTGTTGACTCCGATGGCCACTGGTGAGGTGTTGGATGGCCACTGGTGAGGTGTTGGACTGATGGCCACTGGTGGTGTTGACTCGATGGCCACTGGTGGTGTTGACTCGATAGCCACTGGTGGAGGTGTTGACTCGATGGCCACTGGTGGTGTTGACTCGATAGCCACTGGTGGAGGTGTTGACTTGGCCACTGGTGGTGTTGACCTCGATAGCCACTGGTGGCCACTCGATGGTGGAGGTGACTCGATGGCCACTGGAGGTGTTGACCTCGATGGCCACTGGTGGAGGTGTTGACTCAATGGCCACTGGTGAGTGTTGACTCGATGGCCACTGGTGGTGGTGTTGACTCGATGGCCACTGGTAGAGGTGTTGACTCGATGGCCACTAGTGGAGGTGTTGACTCGATGGCCACTGGTGTGGATAGTGTTGACTCGATGGCCAGTGGTGGTGTTGACTCGATGGCCACTGGTGGTGTTGACTCGATGGCCACTGGTGGATAAAGTGTGACTGATGGCCACTGGTGGTGTTGACCACTGGTGGAGGTGTTGACTCGATGGCCACTGGTGGAGGTGTTACTCGATGGCCACTGGTGGTGTTGGCCACTCGATGGCCACTGGTGGAGGTGTTGACTCGATGGCCACTGGTGTTGGATGCCACTTGACTCGATGGCCACTGGTGGAGGTGTTGACTCGATGGCCACTGGTGGCCACTGGTGGAGGTGTTGACTCGATGGCCACTGGTGGAGTGTTGACTGGTGGTGGTGTTGACTCGATGGCCACTGGTGGACTGGGTGTTGACTCAATGGCCACTGGTGGTGTTGACTCGATGGCCACTAGTGGAGGTGTTGATTCGATGGCCACTGGTGGAGGTGTTGACTCGATGGCCACTGGTGGTGTTGACTCGATGGCCACTGGTGGAGGTGGACTCAATGGCCACTGGTGGTGTGACTTGGCCACTGGTGGATGGCCACTGGTGGAGGTGTTGACTCGATGGCCACTGGTGGAGGTGTTGATTCGATGGCCACTGGTGTTGACTCGATGGCCACTGAGGTGTTGACTCGATGGCCACTGGTGAGGTGTTGACTCAATGGCCACTGGTGGTGTTGATCGATGGCCACTTAGTGATGGGCCACTGGTGGTGTTGTTGACTCGATGGCCACTGGTGGAGGTGTTGATTCGATGGCCACTGGTGGTGTTGTTGACTCGATGGCCACTGGTGGAGGTGTTGATTCGATGGCCACTGGTGGTGGTGTTGACTCGATGGCCATTAGTGGAGGTGTTGACTCGATGGCCACTGGTGGAGGTGTTGGACTCGATGGCCACTGGTGGAGGTGTTGATTCGATGGCCACTGGTGGTGGTGTTGACTCGATGGCCATTAGTGGAGGTGATGATTCGATGGCCATTGGTGAGGTGTTGATTCGATGGCCATTGGTGGAGGTGATGATTGATGGCCATTAGTGGTGGTGTTGACTCGATGGCCATTAGTGGAGGTGATGATTCGATGGCCATTAGTGGTGGTGTTGACTCGATGGCCATTAGTGGAGGTGATGATTCGATGGCCATTAGTGGTGGTGTTGACTCGATGGCCACTGGTAGTGGAGGTATTGATTCGATGGCCACTGGTGGAGGTGTTGATTCGATGGCCACTGGTGGTGTTGACTCGATGGCCATTAGTGGAGGTGTTGACTCGATGGCCACTGGTAGTGTTGACTCGATGGCCACTGGTGGAGGTGTTGACTCGATGGCCATTAGTGGAGGTGTTGACTCGATGGCCATTAGTGAAGTGTTGACTCGATGGCCACTCGATGGTGGTGGTGTTGACTCGATGGCCACTGGTGGTGTTGACTCGATGGCCACTGGTGGTGTTGACGGCCACTGGTGGATGTTGCCACTGGTGGAGGTGTTGACTCGATGGCCACTGGTGGAGGTGTTGATGGCCTTCGATGGCCACTGGTGGAGGTGTTGACTCGATGGCCACTGGTGGAGGTGTTGACTCGATGGCCACTGGTGAGGTGTTGACTCGATGGCCACTGGTGGTGTTGACTCGATGGCCACTGTGTTGACTTTCGATGGCCACTGGTGGTGACTCGATGGCCACTGGTGGTGTTGACTCGATGGCCACTGGTGGAGGGTGTTGACTCAATGGCCACTGGTGGTGTTGACTCGATGGCCACTGGTGGTGTTGACTCGATGGCCACTGGTGGAGGTGTTGACTCAATGGCCACTGGTGGTGTTGACTCGATGGCCACTGGTGGTGTTGACTCGATGGCCACTGGTGGAGGTGTTGACTCGATGGCCACTGGTGGAGGTGTTGACTCGATGGCCACTGGTGGAGGTGTTGATTCGATGGCCATTAGTGGAGGTGTTGACTGGCCACTGGTGGTGTTGATGGCCACTGGTGGAGGTGTTGACTCGATGGCCATTAGTGGAGGTGTTGACTCGATGGCCACTGGTGGTGTTGACTCGATGGCCACTGGTGGAGGTGTTGACTCGATGGCCATTAGTGGAGGTGTTGACTCGATGGCCATTAGTGGTGGTGTTGACTCGATGGCCACTGGTGGTGTTGACTCGATGGCCACTGGTGGTGTTGACTCGATGGCCACTGGTGGAGGTGTTGACTCGATGGCCACTGGTGGAGGTGTTGACTCGATGGCCACTGGTGGTGTTGACTCGATAGCCACTGGTGGAGTGTGTTGACTCGATGGATGGCCACTGGTGGAGGTGTTGACTCTGGTGATGGCCACTGGTGGAGGTGTTGACTCGATGGCCACTGGTGGTGTGGACTGGTGAGTGTTGACTCGATAGCCACTGGTGGAGGTGTTGACTTCGATGGCCACTGGTGGTGTTGATTTCGATGGCCACTGGTGGTATGGCCACTGGTGACTCGATGGCCACTGGTGGAGGTGTTGACTCAATGGCCACTGGTGGTGTTGACTCGATGGCCACTGGTGGTGTTGACTCGATGGCCACTGGTGGAGGTGTTGACTCGATGGCCATTAGTGGAGGTGTTGACTCGATGGCCATGGTGGTGTTGAGGTGTTGTTGACTTCGATGGCCACTGGTGGTGTTGACTCGATGGCCACTGGTGGTGTTGACTCGATGGCCACTGGTGGTGTTGACTCGATGGCCACTGGTGGAGGTGTTGACTCGATGGCCACTGGTGGTGGTGTTGTTGACTCGATGGCCACTGGTGGTGTTGACTCGATGGCCACTGGTGGTTGACTGATGGCCACTGGTGTTGACTCGATGGCCACTGGTGGAGTGTGTCGATGGCCACTGGTGGTGTTCGATGGCCACTGGTGGAGGTGTTGACTCGATGGCCACTGGTGGTGTTGACTCGATAGCCACTGGTGGAAGTGTTGACTCGATGGCCACTGGAGTGTTGTGATAGCCACTGGTGTGTTCGATGGCCACTGGTGGTGTTGACTCGATGGCCACTGGTGGAGGTGTTGACTCAATGGCCACTGGTAGTGTTGACTCGATGGCCACTGGTGGAGGTGTTGGACTCGATGGCCATTAGTGGTGCCACTGGTGGTGTTCGATGGCCATTAGTGGTGGAGGTGTTGACTCGATGGCCACTGGTGGAGGCCACTGGTGGTGTTGACTCGATGGCCACTGGTGGTGTTGACTCGATGGCCACTGGTGGAGGTGTTGACTCGATGGCCACTGGTGGAGGTGTTGACTCGATGGCCACTGGTGGAGGTGTTGATTCGATGGCCACTGGTGGTGTTGTGATGGCCACTGGTGGTGTTGACTCGATGGCCACTGGTGGAGGTGTTGACTCGATGGCCACTGGTGGAGGTGTTGACCGATAGGCCACTGGATGGCCACTGGTGGAGGTGTTGACTCGATGGCCACTGGACTCGATGGCCACTGGTGAGGTGTTGACTCGATGGCCACTGGTGGAGGTGTTGACCTTCGATGGCCACTGGTTAGATGGCCACTGGTGGAGGTGTTGACTCGATGGCCACTGGTGGAGGTGTTGACTCAATGGCCACTGGTGGAGGTGTTGATTCGATGGCCACTGGTGGTGTTGAGATGGCCACTGGTGAGTGTTTGACCTCGATCACCACTGGTGGTGTTGACTCGATGGCCACTGGTGGTGTTGACTCGATGGCCACTGGTGGTGGAGGTGTTGACTCGATGGCCACTGGTGGAGGTGTTGACTCGATGGCCACTGGTGGAGGTGTTGATTGATGGCCACTGGTGGTGTTGACTCGATGGCCACTGGTGGATGGCCACTGGTGGGTGTTGATTCGATGGCCACTGGTGGTGTGTTGACTCGATGGCCACTGGTGGAGGTGTTGATTCGATGGCCACTGGTGGTGTTGATTCGATGGCCACTTGACTCGATGGCCACTGGTGGAGGTGTTGATTCGATGGCCACTGGTGGTGGTGTTGACGATGGCCACTGGTGGTGGTGGCCATGGCCACTGGAGGTGTTGACTCGATGGCCATGGGCCACTGGTGGCCATTAGTGGAGGTGTTGCTCGATGGCCACTGGTGGCCACTGGTGTTGATTCGATGGCCACTGGTGGTGGTGTTGACTCGATGGCCATTAGTGGAGGTGATGATTCGATGGCCATTAGTGGAGGTGTTGACTCGATGGCCATTAGTGGAGGTGATGATTCGATGGCCATTGGTGGTGGTGTTGACTCGATGGCCATTAGTGGGAGGTGATGATTCGATGGCCATTAGTGGTGGTGTTGACTCGATGGCCATTAGTGGAGGTGATGATTCGATGGCCATTGGCCATTAGTGGAGGTGTTGACTCGATGGCCACTGGTGGAGGTGTTGACTCGATGGCCACTGGTGGAGGTGTTGATTCGATGGCCACTGGTGGTGTTGACTCGATGGCCATTAGTGGAGGTGTTGACTCGATGGCCACTGGTGGTGTTGACTCGATGGCCACTGGTGGAGTGTTGACTCGATGGCCATTAGTGGAGGTGTTGATTTCGATGGCCATTAGTGGTGGTGTTCTCGATGGAGTGGAGGTGGATCGATGGCCATTGTGGAGGTGTTGACTCGATGGCCATTAGTGGACTCGATGGCCACTGGTGGTGTTGACTCGATGGCCACCACTGGTGGTGTTGACTCGATGGCCACTGGTGGTGTTGACTCGATGGCCACTGGTGGAGGTGTTTCGATGGCCATTAGTGGAGGTGTTCTCGATGGCCACTGGTGGAGGTGTTGACTCGATGGCCACTGGTGGTGTTGACTCGATAGCCACTGGATGGCCACTGGTGGTGTTGACCGATGGCCACTGGTGGAGGTGTTGACTCGATGGCCACTGGTGGAGGTGTTGACTCGATGGCCACTGGTGACTCGTGGGTGTTGACTCATAGCCACTGGTGGTGTGCTGTGATGACTCGATGGCCACTGGTGGAGGAGTGACTGATGGCCACTGGTGGTGTTGACTCGATGGCCACTGGTGGAGGTGTTGACGATCCACTGGTGGTGTTGCCACTGGCCACTGGAGGTGTTGACTCAATGGCCACTGGAGGTGTTGACTCGATGGCCACTGGTGGTGTTGACTCGATGGCCACTGGTGATGTTGCGACTGGCCACTGGTGGAGGTGTTGACTCAATGGCCACTGGTGGTGTTGACTCGATGGCCACTGGTGGTGTTGACTCGATGGCCACTGGTGGAGGTGTTGACTCGATGGCCACTGGTGAGGTGTTGACTCGATGGCCACTGGTGGAGGTGTTGATTCGATGGCCATTAGTGGAGGTGTTGACTCGATGGCCACTGGTGGAGGTGACTTGACTGGTGGATGGCCATTAGTGGAGGTGTTGACTCGATGGCCACTGGTGGTGTTGACTCGATGGCCACTGGTGGAGGTGTTGACTCGATGGCCATTAGTGGAGGTGTTGACTCGATGGCCACATTGAGCCACTGGTGGTGTTGACTCGATGGCCACTGGTGGTGTTGACTCGATGGCCACTGGTGGTGTTGACTCGATGGCCACTGGTGGAGGTGTTGACTCGATGGCCACTGGTGGAGGTGTTGACTCGATGGCCACTGGTGGTGTTGACTCGATAGCCACTGGTGGAGGTGTTGACTCGATGGCCACTGGTGAGGTGACTCGATGGCCTCGATGGCCACTGGTGGAGGTGTTGACTCGATGGCCACTGGTGGTGTTGACTCGATAGCCACTGGTGGAGGTGTTGACTCGATGGCCACTGGTGGTGTTGACTCGATGGCCACTGGTGGTGTTGACTCGATGGCCACTGGTGGAGGTGTTGACTCAATGGCCACTGGTGGTGTTGACTCGATGGCCACTGGTGGTGTTGACTCGATGGCCACTGGTGGAGGTGTTGACTCGATGGCCACTTAGTGGCCAGGTGTTGACTCGATGGCCATTAGTGGCCAGGTGTTGACTCGATGGCCATTAGTGGTGGTGTTGACTCGATGGCCACTGGTGGTGTTGACTCGATGGCCACTGGTGGTGTTGACTCGATGGCCACTGGTGGAGGTGTTGACTCGATGGCCACTGGTGGAGGTGTTGACTCGATGGCCACTGGTGGTGTTGACTCGATAGCCACTGGTGGAGGTGTGGCCACTGGTGTTGACTCGATGGCCACACTGGCCACTGGAGTGTTGACTCGATGGCCACTGGTGGAGGTGTTGACTCGATGGCCACTGACTCGATGGCCAGGTGTTGACTCGATGGCCACTGGTGGAGGTGTTGACTCAATGGCCACTGGTGGTGTTGACTCGATGGCCACTGGTGGAGGTGTTGACTCACTGGTGGTGTTGACTCAATGGCCACTGGTGGTGTTGACTCGATGGCCACTGGTGGTGTTGACTCGATGGCCACTGGTGGAGGTGTTGACTCAATGGCCACTGGTGGTGTTGACTCGATGGCCACTGGTGCAGTGTTGACTCGATGGCCACTGGTGGAGTGTTGTTGACTCGATGGCCACTGGTGGAGGTGTTGACTCGATGGCCACTGGAGGTGTTGACTCGATGGCCACTGGTGGAGTGTTGACTCGATGGCCACTGGTGGAGGTGTTGACTCGATGGCCACTGGTGGAGGTGTTGACTCGATGGCCACTGGTGGTGGTGTTGACTCGATGGCCACAGGTGTTAGTGGCCACTGGTGGAGGTGTTGATTTCGATGGCCACTGGTGGTGGTGTTGACTCGATGGCCACTGGTGGGTGTTGACTCGATGGCCACTGGTGGAGGTGTTGACTCGATGGCCACTGGTGGAGGTGTTGACTGGTGGATGGCCACTGCGGCCATTAGTGGTGGTGTTGACTCGATGGCCATGGCCACTGGTGGTGTTGACTCGATGGCCATTAGTGGAGGTGTTGACTCGATGGCCATTGGTGGTGGTGTTGACTCGATGGCCACTGGTGGTGTTGACTCGATGGCCACTGGCCACTGGTGGAGGTGTTGACTCGATGGCCACTGGTGGAGGTGTTGACTCGATGGCCACTGGTGGAAGTGTTGATTCGATGGCCACTGGTGGAGGTGTTGACTCGATGGCCACTGGTGGAGGTGTTGACTCGATGGCCACTGGTGAGGTGTTGACTCGATGGCCACTGGTGGTGTTGACTCGATGGCCACTGGTGGAGGTGTTGACTCGATGGCCACTGGTGGTGTTGACTCGATGGCCACTGGTGGTGTTGACTCGATGGCCACTGGTGGAGTGTTGACTCAATGGCCACTGGTGGTGTTGACTCGATGGCCACTGGTGGTGTTGCGATGGCCACTGGTGGAGGTGTTGACTCAATGGCCACTGGTGGTGTTGACTCGATGGCCACTGGTGGTGTTGACTCGATGGCCACTGGTGAGGTGTTAACTCGATGGCCACTGTGGTGGAGGTGTTGACTTCGATGGCCACTGGTGGAGGTGTTGATTCGATGGCCACTGGTGGTGTTGTTACTGGTGGAGGTCGATGGCCACTGGTGGAGGTGTTGACTCGATGGCCACTGGGTGGAGGTGTTGACTCGATGGCCACTGGTGGAGGTGTTGACTCGATGGCCACTGGTGGAGGTATTGACTCGATGGCCACTG